>NW_008345226.1:2281501-2289995 GCF_000622305.1 Nannospalax galili
ATTTTTTAAAAAGAAAAAATAATAATTCTTCAAAGCATAAAAATTTGCTCCTTCATAATTAGTAGATGTGAAAAACATTACCATTGAAATCTACCTGACGACTTTATATCCATGCTCAGATGCCAAGGAGCTCGGAAAGTAACCGACTGTGACTAGTAATAATTAGATATATAGAGATTAGAAACACATGTGCCAACATCTTAATGTCAATTGTATTAAAATGAATTTTTCTGTTTAAAAAAAAAAAAAGACATTGGATATGAAGAGAGAATTCTGAGATCTGCTGTGGTCCTCTCACAACAGTGAGTGACAAATCTATACACCAAAACCCACAAGAAGAGCCCTTGGTTCTTTGGTAATACCAAAGACCCTGAATTGGAGCAAACTGTGTGAGCTGGGTTTAGAAAGGGAGACAGAACCACCGAGAATGACCGAGAATAGGATTTATTGTCAGGAGTCAGCCTTACACAGCTGTGGGTGTTGGGCCTGAAGTGACTGTAGGTCAGTTGCACAGTGATCAGGAAGGAGAGCTCTGTAAGTGATGAGGATGAAGCAGCTCTGTAAGGGACAAACTGGAAAGCCTGTCCCTCACTGACAGCCTCTGTGGCAAGGCTGTGAGCGCTCCACAGGGAAAACCAGTGCCTGTTGCCTTGGAACTAACTGCACATGCGCCTGCACGATTGAGAGCCTGGCAGGAGGTAGAGGGGCTACCTACCCATACCGGGATTTGGCATCCTGAAGCTGTTGCTCATCGCTGCTACCTTGCCTTTTTGGCCTGGGGTAATATTTTTTAGCTCTCTCAGTGCTTGGAGTCATATGCAGTCCTTATGCACATAAAATAAAAACTCATTTTTAAGCTATTAAATCTGGTACAGATTTTTGCTTGTAGCCAACTTCAGAAACATTCAAAGAAATAATGGGACATACTCCTCCTACTTGGTTGCAAACGTGTAACCCAAAGCCTGCACAATCCCTGTCACTGAGTCTTGTGTGAAACACTGCCTCCATGATTGTAGTCCACACAGGCATATAGCCTACATATGTTTTCATCAGGAAAGTTTTACCTATAAGTTTGAATCACTTAATTGTGGCATCATAGTCCTAAGAGAGAACTTTTTATCAATTCTCACCATTTGGGGCTAAAACTATGGAGCCACAGCTATAGGGATGAGTCAGACATCATTCCTCCACATGCCTGGGCATCCATGGAGCAAAGTCTAAGGGCATCTTCTGTGAGTCCTAAGCATTCCAAATATGGAGGGAAAAATAAGAACACCTTTTAACATTGGACTTGAAACGATTCTCACATCTATTTAGTCTTTTGTGTGAAATTTTAGAAGAAATTTTTTATGCCATTGAGAAATCAAAAAAATTGTTAGACATAGTGATATTCCCTTGAATCACTACATGTTTCCCATCTTCTTAAACTGTTCTTCATGCCATATATAGATTGCCATATATATTTTTCAAGGCTTGTTTCCAGTTGTTTTTATAAGAAGAAACTGCTTATTCATTATGAACCTGAAAAATAGAATGTCAATGTGAATTTCCAGTGGCCCACACAGCAGACCCATGCAGTCCTTTCCAGCAGTTAGCAGGCCTCGGCAGGTGTTCATGAACGTCAAAGGGAGGCTTTCACCTGCCATTTCTGCCTCTCCTCTCCCAATGAGGAAAAGATTCCACAGCCGCATCATCCATTTGCTTCATAGCCCTGACTCACAATTGCATCATTAAACCTTTTCCTTGTGTTTATGACTGGTGAGGGATGCTTAGGCTTTTCTTCTGCCAATGAGAAGCAATGAGTCTCTGCACTGCCAGGAAAGTTTTCCCGTTCATCTTTGGCCTCCCAGAGAAACTTCTGCCCCACTTGTTTTACTCATTCTTGGAAATTACAAAGTCAGTACATGGCATGTGTTTTGGAGGTCCTGTGACCGCCTATAGCTGAGTGCAATGGGAACATGAGTGGTCCCTCCATACACAAATCCATTACATGGCATTGCCGGGCAGAGTCAGCACAGAAGAGGGCACTGAATCCAGTGGCATGATGCTTCTTTATTTGAGGCAAGCAATTAGACCACTTAGCTGAATTTGCAAATGCTTATGCTTGCAACAGCTATTGAGTCAGCAGCAAGGAATCCCTGAGTTGTCAATGGCTCAGGCTTCTCATTATTAGACCTAAGCATGTTCCATGTAACCACCTTGTAGGGTCTCCTTCATGAAATCCATTGGACCTCCCTTAGGGTAATCTGACTATTGGCAATCCTAACAACTTGCCTTGCAGGGAGACTAGTAATTCATTTATCATAAGAAGATGAGGCATGTACCACATTTTGAAAATAAAAGAGCATTGGTTGTGCTGGGAACTGTGCTATTTTATATTTATGAAAGGTAGCTAATATCATGGTACACAATCTCTTTGAACTCACTTTTCCTGAACCCAGATCTCATTCAAACACTGTCTTTCAGGGTAATCTCATTAAGGAAGATGAGGTGCTCCTGTCCCTGTCCCTTCCCTGCCCCTGCCCCTGCCTCTGCCCAGTATTCTGTTCAGAGTTCATTGTCACTCCTCCACTTTCCCATAACAGTGAAATGCTGGCCTCTACCATTGTGTGAGAATATTCATTCAGGGAATCACAGAGACATGGACTTTTCTGTGCTTTGGAGCAGACTTAAGATTTGAATGCTGAGACCTAGAAATCAGGTCTCCTTTATGAACTCAGTTTTGAAAACCTTCCCCCTAGGTTTCAGCTTTGATATGGAACAAAGTCATAAGTTTGTCTATTATGAAAAGAATTCGCTCAGATTTTCTAGATCAATTTGTACTTTTAAAATCATCTTTGCTCCATGAATTCCTGAATACACTACACAGATGTCTTGAAGGTCCAAAGTTCAGAGTCTGCAAGTTAACCTGGGATGTGCAGCATTTGAAAAGCAAAAATAGAATGTGCTTCCAACTCCAATACTTAGTGCCACATACTACCTGGACAGGGGAACTTAGTAAGCAGGGAAGGATATTTTTTATTGGAACTTGGTTTTGGTTGTTTTTTAAAAAGTTTAAAGAGGGGCTTGAGAGATGGCTCAGAGTTTAAGAGCATTGACTACTCTTGCAGAGGACCCAGGTTCAATTTCCATCACCCACATGGTGGCTAGCAACCATCCATAACTCCAGTTCAAGAGAAATCCAACCCCCTCTTTGACCTTGGCAAGCACTGCATGACGCAAGTGCACCTACCTGCCTATAGGCAATACGCTCATATACAAAAAGTAAAAAATAGTAAATTTCTTAAAATTTAAAGAGAAAACATTTCTTGATATACTGATCCATGCAATGCCATTGACTTGTATGCCTTGTAACAGAGTGGTCTGTACCTTTTTTTTCAAGCTCTCTTGCTTTAGCTTTGAGTTTATTGACTTGAGATTCTGCTACCTCGGCCCTTTCCTTGACTTCATTCAGCTCATGCTGCTGCTGCTTATACTTGGAAAGATACTGATTAGCTGTGCCTCCTATGAAAATAAAAAAATACGAAAAGTGGAGATATTGTCATCCTTACATAGTATTTTCCACTCTGACATAAGAAAGTTGAAAACTGAGAGAATATAAACTCAATTTTGAATAGAATATACTATTTTTAGATTTACTTTTTTAATTAAATGTACATGTTGGCGGGGGGTAATGTGCATGTGAGTGCAGATGTCTGTGGAAGCCAGAGGTGTTGGATCCTCCTAGAGCTGGAGTTACAGACAGTTGTGAGGATCCAGGTGTGGTTGCTGGGAATTGAACTCAGGTTCTTTGGAAGAGCAGTACGTGCTCTTAATCACTGAGCCATCTCTCCAGCCCAGAATATACTATTTTGATGTAAGACATAGAGATAGGTTTTAAGTGTAGAAACAAAAATCAATCTTTATAACTGTTGTTCTCTGGACATTCAGAATGAGGTATTTCTTTCCACCCACTGCCAGGATTATAACTTTCACAGAACTGTGTGCTAAAGCAATTACAGTTGTTTGCTTTATATTCAGATTAGCATCCTATTCTATGCCTGGACATAGGATGTTGTTCTTTCAAATTATGAGTCAATAAGTAATTCTTGAACATGCAGTGTCCAAATCAATCATTTCAAAACCCTTCAAAATATTATTAGGTATAAACATGTTGCTGATCCACACATGACTTTAATGACTTTGTGATAGTTGGTACTTTATAGAAGAGGTAACCTGAGAGCAGTACAAAGTGAGCAAAAGAGCAGAGAAGCAGTGACGGTGGTTCTGTCATTCTGTCATACCATGTCCAGATTCATCAGAAAAATAAACTGCAAGCTGTGTTTATGTTGACCCAAACTTTAGAACTAAAAGAGGCCTCACAATGAAACCCTGCAAAACCTTTCCAGCCCTTTGTGATACCCTGCTCTTATTTCGCTTGTTTCTTAGAGTGCACAAGTTTGAATACAGCCAAAAGCCAGGGGAGAGGGGCTGGCCTTCCTATAGAGAGAAGCAACACAACTTTTCTTTTTTCCACCTCTACGAGTCATATTCTTAGGGAAAAGCAGAGAAAGGGCCAACATGACACGCAGCTCGTCTGCTCTGCTGAGCTGCACTCCTAGCCCAGGGCATTAACCAAAAGCAACAGATAGATAACCAATGATGCTGCACTGCCTCTGGCTCTTACTGTGACCTCCACTTGCTGTTTGTAACTTCTCACTTTCAGCTGAAGTTTATCAGTCAGAGCCTGCATCCTGCTCATATTTTTCTTATCTTCTTCTGCCTGAAATGCATAGGTATACATGTAAGGTAATTTGAAAGATCCAGCAAGCTACAGTAGTCTTAGGTGAGAAAGGATTGGGAACTTTGTAAATTTTATCTATTAGTGGTATTTTTAAAAATGCATTTAACTTTATTCATCCTGTTTTGAGAAGCCAGCTCTGAGCAAAGGCATTTCTCTTGATCACAGCATCCCACCAACCTTTACTGAAGCAGAAGTCAATATATTCTCCAGCTCTTTCATTCCAATTAAGTTACACTTGCCTGAAATTGCTCAGTAGGAATACACTACATTAGTACAAAAGCCAGATATGCAAGACAGAAAAGCAAGCATCCCTCAGTCAAAACAACTAAGTCCTTAAACTTCTGAATTGGCCTTTGATTTTATATAATAAATTATAGAAAAGGCAAATTTTTTGGAATTCTGTCATGGGCCTCAGCAAAGATGCTGAACTCCACAAGTCATGTGGATCTTGCCCGTCGACTTTGCCTCAACTATAGTCCAGACTTGAGTTGCAGAAAAAATAGGGATGTTGAGCTTCTCATCTATAATTCAGGGAGTCTTTGACATTATAAGAAAGAAGCAGGTTGATGGGATTCTTCATGCTCCTGACCCTCCTCTCATGACTCTTGAAAATACTGGGATATTTCCATTTTAGAGCTGTTGAATCGCCAAAGGGATTTGAAAAAAAACCAAAAACGAGAGACTGATTCAGTGAAGACCTACTCCTTTTCCCATGTCTTTACTGGCCCTCTACTCCTCTCAGAGGTATCTTTGTTGCACCGTATGCCTAAAAGTAACAGGACCAATATCATGAGTGGCACCTTCTCAAACTGTGAACTAATATAACCTTTTCTACTGATACATTAACTGACTTAGGTCCTTTGTCAAAGTGATGAAGAACCTGGCTTAACACAGTGATTTTAATCCTTTCAGTACCCCATAAAATTCTACTGTAATCAGGCTCATCTCCCCCTACATCCCCACAGCATCCTGCCTACTCCCTCTTGTATTGGTTTAACTAAGCTACTTCCAATACCTGGAAGTAGCCTGCCCACCAGTTATGTTTGACACTGTAGAATTCATTGCATATCTTAAGATTATTAAGCTCTTAATGAACATATAGGGCTTAATTTGGTTGGGGATAAGAGTATAAATTGTATTTTAAGTAAAATCCTTTCTCTGTTTTCATCCACTTATCCTCCTTTAGAAGGCTTATGAAATTTAAAGATTCATAGCATTATCTGTTTAAAGTTAATTATAAAATCAATACAGATTTAATAATTTACTGGGGAGAGAAATATAATAAAGGATACTACACAGAAGAAAACAAAAAGAATAAGATAGAAGTGGCTGCTGATGCCAATGATGCCCCACCCACTTGGCAAGGCAGCACCTTAGTTATTAAGCCCAAGTTCACACCTCAGCTTTCGGGCATTAGGTAACTGTGGTAGCCATGGCTGTGCACCGACATGTCCAGAAAATAACTTGCCACTCAACTGTGTGAGGCGCAGTTACCTGACAGCTCCCATCTGCAGTGCCTTCAGGATCTACTACAGCACTGGCACTGAGCCCACACGTCTAGGCAATAACTGGGCACAGAAGAATAGCTGGGAAAAGTGCAGTTTCTAGTGTCTGGCCATTTCTGCCTGACAGAATTCTCTTATATAGGAAATTTCTGTGCTGGAAATTTGCTCAGTGCTTACCTACAGCTGTTTGTGGCTTTTTCTATCCTACTCCTCTTTTCACTCTTTATGAATGTTAACCATGCACTACAGATTGAGGCTTTGTCTATGCCATCCTGCTTGTATATTCCCCTTTGATTTTCACAGGTGTTCCTATCCATAAATCCCTTATTTCTAATGCCATCCTAACACCTGGCTCTTGGAGAAAGGCCCAAAACAGTGACTTAACCAAATTTTACTTCCCTACCTCTAACAATGAGGTTGCATTTTCACTATATTGTTGACTACAAGTTATATCTATACAGCTCATATTCTGAGGCAAAGCTAGGGTCCTTTAGTCCATGCACCTTCTCAGACCAGTGAGTTCCCTAATCCTAGAATTTCCTTCCTACCATCCCACATTCCCAGGTTTTGCTTGAGTTTCACAGTCTTCACACCCACCCAATACAGTGAGTTTCCCAGACTCCAGCCTTCCATCAACACTGTTCCATTGGTGACAGCATGCACAAGACCCATGCAAACTCAAACCAAGCAAAGTCTCAGCATAAAGAAATGGGTAAAAGTCCCCAACCTTAGCTGAATAACTATTGGCAACTGATCACTGCTGGGTTAGGGAAAGTTGGTCTTCTTCAAGGGAGTAATGCTAGACAGGTTGATGAGGCTCCAGTAGATGAGCTCACACTGAGGGACATCTTGGGACACAAACTTGATTTGATAGGCCTTAACATACACGCCACAATGCATGAAATCCAGTTAGGGGGCTAAGGAAAGTTCAGATTGGGGGAGGAGTTTAAATAGTATCAATATGTATTGTATGAAATGCACAAAATTTCAATTAATTTTTTTTTATTGAAAACATGGTTGGGGCTAGAGAGATGTCTCAGTGGTTAAGAGCACTGAATCCAGAGGACCCAGGTTCAGTTATCAGCACCCACATGGCAGCTAGCAACTGTCCATAACTCTAATTTCAGGGAATTTGATGCTCAATTCTGGCCACCACAGCCATTGTACATGTGAGTGCATTTACATACATGCAGACAAAATGCTCATATACATAAAATATAAGTAATTAAAAGAATGTTTGAAAACAAGGAACTTAACATTAAAAAGTTTGCATGGACACCAAAGAATATTCTTGGAATGTTATCTGCTCATAAGCAAATCTACAAAAGAAAAAGAAGCACTCTGCTTCCCTGGGCCTGAAGGACCCACCGCAGGCCTCTCCCCTACCCACAGGCATCTCTCCATCACAGGTCCATTGCACCCTCCGCACCTTGACTCTCCCAGCATCATTCACCCTCTCATCTCTCTTGCAGGCTTCCTAGTTTGTGTCCTATCCCATTCCTTGTCTTGGGGCCCCAGACACCTGGGGAACCAATACTGTTTCCTGATCCTTTTCATCCAGACCAACATAGTGTCTTCTCTGGACCCCAGGAGCACTGTTTCTGGGCCTGGCCCTGCCCTCACCTCCCTCTGCATCCCTGGGCCTGCACCACATTCCAGCTTCTTTCTAAGACACTGGGGCTGACCTTTCCTCTTCCTGATCCTTTGCATTCAGACCAACACAGTTCCTCAGTGCAGTCCCCAGGAGTCCTTGGGGCCCCTTCCCAACCCATCTGGCTTTGCATCTCTGGGTGGCATGGCCAAATGCCAACATCTTTCCTGGGCCAGGCTCCCAGTCCAGTCCCACCCCCAAATTCCTGAGGCCAAAATTGTTCCTGGAGGGATCCAGACCTTAGGACAAAGCCTGAAAACATCTGACCCTCATCTGAAATGGGCCTCTGTGGGAACTCCTGAAGAAAAAAGCAATCTGGCCACGCCAATATAAAATCAAAAGAGAGAACGGGAAACTTAGATGAACCAGCTTTTCATGCCCAAAAAGTAAACCACAAAGACAGATAAAGTTCACAAAAAGAAGTAGGCCTAAACTTGAACGCCTGAGTGTTACACAAGAATCAGAAACTTCAAAAGAAATTCACATGTCAAAATCACAGAGAAAAATAACATGAAAAACCAAAATGACATATCCCCACCAAATACCAGTAATCCT
>NW_008345226.1:2290187-2293221 GCF_000622305.1 Nannospalax galili
AGGGCTGAAATGAAGAAGGAAGTTAAACACTCAGTAAGTCAATTAGAAACAACAGGAGAAAGCCTCAACAATAGGATGAACGAAATGGAAAACAGAGTATCAAGACTGGAAGATAAAGTGGACGAACTAGACCACTCAAGCAAAGGTTATGAAAAATTTAAGAAATCACAAGAATGGAATATGCAGAAATTGTGTGACAACATAAAAAGAACAAACTTTTGAATCATATGAATACAGGAAGAAGAAGAATCCCAAGATAATGGCATGGACCAGAACTTCAACAGAATCGTGGAAGAAAATTTCCCAAAATTAAAGAAAGACATGTTGATACAAATACAGGAAGCATACAGAACACCAGACAGGATCAGAAAAGAAACTCTCCACGGTACATCATAGTAAAAACACTATACGTACAAAACAAAGAGACAATTCTGAAAACTGAAAAAGAGAACAAGGCACACATAAAGGAAAACCCATTAGGATTACAGCTGACGTTTCAGTGCAAACTATAAAAGCCAGAAGAGCCTGGACCAAAGTATTCCCAGTTTTAAATGACCACAGATGCCAACCCAGATTACAATATCCAGCCAAAATGTCTATTATACTTGAAGGAGAAAGAAAAATTTTCCATGACAAAAATAGGCTGAAGGGATTCATGTCCACAAAACCAGCCCTTCAGAGAGTTCTGGGAGCAATACAAAGAGCTGAAGAAAGGAATGACTATACCCAAAGGATTGCAGAAAGAAATCCAATGAAGATATAACTGTGGAAGAGTCCAGATATATCAAGAATGTAAACAGAAATGAAAATGACAGGATCGACTTCAATTAATAAATTTAAATATTAATGGACTGAACTCCCCAGTGAAAAGACACAGGCTATGTGAATGAATTAAGAAACAAAACCCATCTTTTTGTTGTCTTCAAGAAACTCATCTCACTTTCAAGGACAGACACTATCTCAAAGTGAAAGAATGGAAAAAAATATACCACACAAATGGCACTAAGAAAAAAGCAGACATAGCAATTCTAATATCTGACAAAAGAGAACTTAAACTAAACTAATCAGAAGAGAGAAAGAGGGCCACATCATTCTGATCAAAGGAACAAGGAATCAAGAAGATATTACAATCCTGAACATATATTCACCAAACTCTGGTGCACCCAACTTCATAAAAGCAATACTATAGGACTTTAAGACCCAGATTAACCCCAACTCATTAACAGTAGTGGACTTCAATACCCCCACTGTCTCCATTAAATAGGTCAACAAGGCAGAATTAACAGACATCTGAATTAAACAATACCATATATCAAATGGACTTAACAGATATCTTATTACATATTCCACCCAAGCACCAAAAGACATGCCTTCTACTCAGCACCCCATGGAACCTTCTCCAAAATCGACCATATACTGGGACACAAAACAAACCTCAACAAATACAAAAAGATTGAAATAATTCCATGCATTCTATCAGACCACAATGCAATAAAGCTTACAATCAACATGGGAAGAAGCCCTAATCACCACACGAACACATGGAGATTAAACAACACACTCCTGAATGATGAATGGGTCAAAAGAGAAATTAAGAAAGAAATAAAAGTATTCCTGGAATTAAATGAAAAGGACAATACAACACGACAAAACCTCTGGAACACATGGAAAGCAGTCCTTAGAGGGAACTTTTTAGCTCTAAATGCCTACATAAAAAAATCAGAAAGAACACAAATAAATGACTTAACATTGCAATTCAAGACACTTGAAAAGGAACAGCAAATGAAACCCAAACCCAGCAGACAAGAAAAAATAACAAAAATCAGGGCAGAAATTAATGAAATTGAAACAAACAAACAAACACAAAGAATCCCATTGAAATCAGGAACCAGACAAGGCTGTCAACTCTCTCCACTTCTCTTTAACATAATACTTGAAACTCTTGCAAGAGCAATAAGACAAGAGAAGGAAATTAAAAGAGTAATAATTGGAAAAGAGATCAAATTATCCCTTTTTGCAGATGATATTATATGTAAAAGGCACCAAAAATTCCATCCAAAAACTCCTAGAAATAATTAACACTTTCAGTAAAGTGGGAGGTTACAAAATTAACCCAAAAAGTCTGTAGTCTTTCTATATACCTATATCAAGCAATTGGAGAAATAGAGCACATGGAAACACTCCCTTCATAATAGCTGCAAAAAATATATATATCTTGCAGTAAACCTGACCAAAGGCATTAAAGAGATCTACAAAGAAAATTTTAAATCTTTAAAGAAAGAAATTGAGGAAGACATCAGAAGATGGAAGGACTGCCCATGCTCATGGATTGGAAGAATTAATATTGTGAAAATGACCATCCTACCAAGAGTCATATATAGATTCAATGCAATGCCAATCAAAATCCCCATGACATTTTTCACAGAATTGGAAAAAACTATCCTAAGATTCAAATGAAAGTACAAAAGATCTCGGATAGTCAAAACAACCCTGAGCACTAAGAGCAATGCCGGGGGGATTACTATACCAGATTTCAAGCTGTATTACAGAGCTATAGTCTTAAAAACAACATGGTACTGGCACAAAAATAGACCCACAACCAATGGAATAAAATTGAAGACCCAAATATGAATAAATACAATTTCAGCCACCTGATATTTGACAAAGGGGCCAAGAACATAAACTGGAGGAAAGACAGCATGTTCAGCAAATGGTTCTGGCAAAACTGGATCTCCACTTGTAGAAGAATGAAACTAAACCCCTGTGATTGCCAGCTATGGCTGTTCTCCTCTGGCTATGGTCGCTTTCCTGCTCTCTTAGTTCCTCTGATCAGTCATCCGGTCCAGACCCCAGGGCTGTGGGGTCTGTGCCAGCATTGCTGCATTCAGGCGCAGGAGACCAGGTTCAGTGACACAGATCTGCTTTATTGCAAGAAAGTACAGGCTTATATAAGGATAATAGTCCAATCATAACACAGCATATGGGATCCCTTATTAGCATGGCAGACTAGTATCCTATTACAATCTAGCAGGCC
>NW_008345226.1:2295317-2295676 GCF_000622305.1 Nannospalax galili
AGTAGGAGGGAATGGCTGGGGGGTGCCGACAACACAGCAGACAGTAGCAGGGATATCAGAATATGGGGGCTCTAGTGGGGAGGGGGGGCTATCAGAGGGTGCTATCTGGGAAGTGGGTGTAAAAATAAATAAAATAAAATAAATTAAAATTAATTCTTCAAAGCATAAAAATTTGCTCCTTAATAATTAGTAGATGTGAAAAACATTACCATTGAAATCTACCTGATGACTTTACACAGGTGCCATACACAGACATACACAGGTGCCAAGGGTCTGACTGCAGCCAACTATGACTAGTAATAATCAGATACATACAGATTAGAGACGCATGGGCCAATATCTCGGTGTTATTAGCAAAA
>NW_008345226.1:2295866-2298465 GCF_000622305.1 Nannospalax galili
ATAAAATAAAATTGGCATTTTATATCAAACAAAAAAATGAAAATGCCAAACGGCCATGGACATATTTCTGAAAAGAGCAACATCTTCTCAAGTTGAGTACAGGGACTATCCTTCAGGATAGTATTGCACAAGGCATTGTCATAGGAGATGAAGCTCTGTGCATGCTGTGACTTCTGAAGACCTCACAATGCAACAAGAAGTGGAGGTGGAAGCCAGAGATATCTAATGACCTCACTGAGTATAAGCCTAGGCTAATCACACGTGTGTGTATTAATTATAACAAAAATTTATAAAGAATAGGTATGTACATGTATGAAAATGTCATAATGAAACTCATTTTGTGAATAAGATATGCTGATAAGGATAGGAGTTAATGTGTATGGTGGAATGCATGAGGTCTGGTGGGGAGATGGGGGGGTTTAAATTTGATTTAGAACTAAATTTAAGAACTGTTGTATGAAGTTACAAAATCTCAATAAAAATTTAGAAAGTAGAAAAACTTTATAAAGAATATAAATATATATGGCAAATATGTATCACATTTATACAATAGAATTGTATTCACCTGTAAACCAAAATGAAATTCACAAGAAAATGAACTGGCAGTATTTAGTGTGGTAACTCAGGCTCAGAAAGACATAAATACCACAGGCTTTCTCTCATATGCATTATACACACATTATATTAATTATATTTATGTGGAAACAAGTGTGAGTAGAGCTAAAAAGCAGAAAGGGGGCCATGAAATGGGAAAAAATAGGGCTTTAAGTTAGGGATGGAGAGAGTAACAGAACATGTGGTATGAAATGGAAGGGGGCTGCTGGTGGTGGAAGGGTATGGTGGGGACGGGGGATGGGCAATAGCAGGAGGAAAGAGGTGGGGAGAATCTCAAAATCACTTACGAAAACACCATAAAGAACCTAGTTATTTTGTATGCTAATTAAAAAATAAACATAAACTGGGTGTGTTGGCGCACGCCTTTAATCCCATCACTCAGGAGGCAGAGGCAGGCAGATCTCTGAGTTCAAAGCCAGCCTGGTCTCCATAGTGAACCCAAGACAGCTGGGCTACAGGGAGACCCTGTCTCAAAAAGACCAAAAAATAAATAAATAAATAATAAATAAATAAATAAATAAACAAAATAAAACAAAATAAAAATATAAAAGGAAAAATGCACAGCTACACTATTTTTTAAGATTCAACATTATTATGAGTCAGAAAGCTAAAATACATCTTAAAATATATTTTTAAATATGTTTTTAAAATTGTAAAGTAAAAAGTTACACTACTCTAAAAATGAACCTATCAAATAATAAAAAAATAGCTTCATAAATTTATGGCAATCAGTATAAAATGTTTACAAAATCTACAGAACTGCATAGTAATGTCTTTGATTACATAATCTCTCACCTAGGTAACTTTCAGTTCTATAAGATCTACTCACTAATAATAATGCCTTATATATAAACAGTGCCTTTCTTTCTTCTTTGATTGATTTATTTATTTTTATGGGGCTTTTGGCTACTCTAACATTCCCCCCTCTGAAGAGATAACCCTAAAATTTTTTAAGGATTAGATACAAACTCCCAAAAACTTTTGACATTTTTGGCCTTCGGAACAGAGTATGTTGCTAAGAGGCCAAAGGACATTTTGACTTTTAGCCAAGAAACTGGCTACTTTTCTTTGAGGTCTTTTTACCCTAACTGCCTAGCCAATTCCTACCTCCTATTCTTATCACACCATCCTCTGAAGAGGTTACCCAAATTGCCAATAGGGAATAGGGATGCAGCCTGCTCTGGCTTCTTCCACCATTTTTAAGGTGTACCACTTTTCTAAAGGAATACCATTTAAAAATATATTTTACAGCATGTTTTTCTGTGCCTTTTCTAGGTTTCAATATGCCTATAAATAAATATTTGACACTGAGTTAAAACTACAGAATTAAGTACAGTAGTGTGCTGTAAAGGGTTTGTCATATAAGAGTATCAGGCTGTGCCATATAGCCTCTGTATGCAGTTGGCTGTGGCATCTGAGTTTGCCTCAGAATATTGAAGATAGTCACACCACTGCAAAATTGCCAGGTTTCTTACAGTATTTCTCAGAATGAATGCTTGTCCTTAACCAAAACTTGAGTGTATATATCTCAACTGTATACCAGGAGGAAGCTGTGTCCTGGAGTCACGAACAGTAAACTACTCCTGCTATCTAGGACTCTTCCTTCAGAAAGAAAAAGTAAGAAAAGCTGAGTGTGGAGGTACAGCCTATAGTCCAGGCACTTGGGAGGCTGAAGCATTCATGATTGTTGAGTATATGAGTTAAAGACCAGCCTGGTTAACATAGTGAGTGAAACATAGATGAAGAATGACGCTGATTTAGAAGTACATGGGGCAGGTTAAGAGCATTGACCGCTCTTGCAGAGGACCCAGGTTTGATTCCCAGCACCCACATGGTGGCTAACAACCATCTGTAACTCCAGTTCCAAGGGTTCAGACACCCTCTTCTGACCTCCTCAGGCACTGCACAAGACAGGTACACTTATATACATGCAGGCTATACACTTATATACATAAAATAAAAATAACAAATAAAATATTTTTAT
>NW_008345226.1:2300761-2301384 GCF_000622305.1 Nannospalax galili
GTTTTTTTTTTTTTAGGAATACATATGTTCATTTTATTCTTCCTTCAAAACTAGATAAATCTCACAAAAAATTGTGCAATGCTGGAGTTGAACTCAGTACCTTTTGAATGCTAAACATGCTGCTGAACAATATCCCTATGCCATATAAACATGAACTTTTTAAAATACAAAAGCGAAAGAAATATGTACCTACTTCAATATAACACTATAACAACTAAATGATACATGTGTACTATAGTGCTATATTTTATACTATAGTACTATAGTGTGCTATAAAATGAACTTGAACTTTTTAAAATACAAAAGCAAATATATATTTGCTTTTTCAGAGCAAATACTATATATATTTTTTAATTTTTTTTTACAATTAAAGTTACAGTTTTAACAATATACAAAATGTTACAGTAATTCAGATTTTTTGGCATAATGATTACAGATTTGACAAATACATTTTATATCTCATAGTAGCGATGAAGATTATACAAAAGCTATTAAAACCATTATGAGAAGAAATTCAATTGTCACTTAAATATCTAAAGCTATTTTCCTTTGCGTTCTTCCAGAATGATTTGTTCTTATTCTTTACCTTAATTTGAGGGACTTCAAGAAGATACTTGTTTTTT
>NW_008345226.1:2302668-2303868 GCF_000622305.1 Nannospalax galili
ACATACTTTGCTTGCTTTTCTGTATTTGTGTTACTTCACTTGGTATAACACTCTCTAGCTCCATCCATTTACCTGCAAACTCCAGAATTTCATTTTTTCTTACTGTTGAGTAAAATTCCATCGTATATATGAACCACATTTTCATTATCCACTCATCAATTGAGGGACACCTAGGTTGCTTCCATCTCTTAGCTATTGTGAAAAGAGCAGCAACAAACATGGATGTACAAGTGTCTCTGCAATAAGACAAGTTCTTTTGGTATATGCCAAGGAGTGGTGTAATTTGGTCAAATGGTAGGTTCATTTGTAGTTTTTTAAGAGTTCTCCACACTGCTTTCCATAGGGGCTGAACCAAGTATATAACTCTTTAATGTCATCTGATAATAGCTCACTGCTAGTCATTACTGGTTCTGGGTCATAATAGAAGAAAAAATGGTAATTGGAAAATAAACTACAATATTAAATGGGTGTTGGAAATACCAATGTCATTAATGTATTTTTAAGAGAATAACACAAGTTATTTGATTTTATATTATATACTTTCACTTTTAACACTAAAATCTTAGTTATTATATATACTATTGGGTAAGTAACCATATTCATTTACAGCTCTTGGCTCTTTAAAGTAAGTTGTTACAGGTCTTGAGTAGCTACCCATGGCCCAGTAGATGGTCCCATACCCATGCACATACAGGGAATACTAAGTTGAGAGAGAGAGAGAGAGAGAGAGAGAGAGAGAGAGAACATGGAGTGTTGGTGGGATAGTGGAAGAATAATATAATACATTATATGCATGTATAAATATTAAATAAAATATTTTAAAAGTAAATTGGTTTGGGTTTTTTAAATAAAACATAGTTTTCTCTTTTTGCCTTGTTTGTTTTTGTGGGTTTTGTTTGTTTGTCCCCTTAGAACATATTCCATGAGGGTGGTACCAGAAAACATTATTTTTAAAGGTCATTGGGAAGAGTTCTTTGTCCATGTTTTATGCTTGATATATCCAGCTTTGTTTTCTTCCATTAGTATTAAAATTTTAAGGATTGCTTGCGTTTTATCTACTTGAATTAAACTTGTTTTTATTTATTTTTAAGAATGTAAATGAGTTACAAGGTCCATTTCTTTGTTCTTTTCCTATGAGTAGTCATTTTTATTAGTCCTTATCCTGTTACCATTTCTTCTGACAACATAATCTTTCTTGAA
>NW_008345226.1:2305510-2312265 GCF_000622305.1 Nannospalax galili
CTGTGAGTTCAAGGCCAGCCTGGTCTACATAGTGAGTTCCAGGACAGCTGGGGCTACAGGGAGACCCTGTCTCAAAAAGACCATAAAAAAAAAGAAAAAAAAGGAAAAAAAAAAGAAAATAAGGTTAAGTGAAGCAATGGCTTTTACTGAATAAAGCACCAGCAAACGTGTTACTAAGTAAAGTAACTGCTGTCAGATAATGTATCAGGAAGGGTATAGAAGAAAAAAAAGGGAAAAAAAAGAAAATAAGGTTAAGTGAAGCAATGGCTTCTACTGAATAAAGCACCAGCAAACGTGTTACTAAGTAAAGTAACTGCTGTCAGATAATGTATCAGGAAGGGTATAGAAAAATACCTAGGAAAATGTGTCTATTCTGATTTACTACTGTGAACAAATTCAGGCTCCAAGGTTTTGGCAGCATCAGTTATTCTCAATACAAACAATCTGATACAAAGAAGGTTAGTTGTGGAGCCTCCTTACTCTTGGCTTTGGCATTGTATACAATGGCTTGGTTTCTCAATGCAATAATTATAAATGGTTCTAAAGGGGGATCCCTCACAAACTCCCAAACCTTAAAAAGATCTTTGCGCCACAAACGGGCCCTGCTATGCAAACAAGTTTTTCCAAGATGACCTTCATCAAAAACTGCAGGCCCTAGGCCTTAAGTAAATGTCCCTAACCAAACTCTATTTACATACACAAATGTACCTAAATTCCCCTGCTGTTTGGCTGGTGTGACTACAGCAGACTCCTGCTGGTCAGTAGTCACCCCTCATTGACTAATAAAGCTCAATTTGGATTGTTGAGGTTGGTTGTTTTTCCTTTCCATTGGTGACTCTTTCCACTCCTATTCCTAACATTTTGGTACCAAAACCCAAGAGAGTTTTCAGCTTCCTAACAGGTTTATCTCTGTGTGCTTAATTTAAGAAGAAATCTTTTCTATCTGGTTATCAAGGTTTATGGTTTGTGTATGGTGCTTTAGGAGATAAGACCTTTAAGAGGTAGTACCCAATGAGGGGTCCTTAGGTAAACTGGGCTGTGCTTTCAGAAGGACTTGTGGGAACCTAGGCTCTCTGACAAATGTGACCTTTTCTTTTCTTTCCACATGTATTCTCTCCAGTGTAATGCCATCATCCATCATGATGTCCTCACCACATAATGGTTGACACCATACCTATGAAAACTACCAGTATGAGCTAAATAAATTTCTTTATCAAATAATACAATTTCAATATTTCACTATAACAAGATTTATGACTATCATAAAAAATTGATATGTGTAGTAGTTACTTTTTTGTTGCTGTGACAGAATATTTGACAGAAACAATTTAAGGAGGAAAGATTTATTATGGCTCGTGGTTCTGGAGATACAGTCCCACATGGTGGGAAGACATGGTGGCAGGAACAGCTTGCAGCTGGGGCAGCAGCAACATGGGGAGGCAGGCCTTTACAGCACTTTGACAGTCGGGAAGCAGGGCTAGATGTGGGGCTAAGCTAGAACCCTCAATGCCTACCATTCAGAGACCCACTTATTCCAACTAGGCATCACCTGTTAAAGATCCCACAATACCCCCAAACAAGCCATTGTCTGTGTCCCCAGTGTTCAAATACATGAGCCTACGCAGGAGACATTTTGTATTCAAACACTAACAATACTGAGGAATGAGGTCATTAATAAACTATGGCTGTAAAATCTAATTGAAAATTCTATCTCATCAGTTCTTATAACTCTTTAAGCAAGAGGTTCACCTTACTGTCATAAAGCAAGTTTGGAGTTACTGCATAAAGTTGCACTTTTATGGGTCCAGAACAAACCCTTGAAGGAATAAGCAGAGACTGAAATCAAGCTCAGGTCTGCTTGGTAAGCCCCCATACCCACAGTGCTGAGTGTTGCACCCACAAGCTTCGCCTTCCACTCTTCCACTAATACCTTTTTCTCAGAGGCACTTTTTTCACTTACTTTGCCTTTTGATAGATGTGCAGCCATTTCTCATAGAGGGTGCCCAAAATGTGGTCTTTTTCTAGTTTCCACAAGGGTACATTGAGACAGGCAGCTCGTCCTAAGCTTAATGCCATTTAGGAAAAGCAGGACCATCAACAATTTTAAATTTACAAATCAATAAGGCCCACCAGTCCAAAACCCTTCTTTATAAGTCTGGTTTTACTACCACAGTAGAACATATAAAACATAAGTGATTTATTCACTCCTCAGATCATCATCATAAAATCATTGTGTACCCCAAGGAAACAGAAGTTTGTAAAGAAGCACAGGAAGAATGATTTTTTTCATTGGATTCTGCTTTTAGCAATTGAATCACTCTTTCTCCTGGTCAGGGTGGGTTGGAAAGATGCAGCCAATTGGCTTCCCTGTTCTGGCTCAGGACAGGAAGCAGAGGGGTCAGATAACTTCCTCTTAACTATATAGAAAAATCAGTGGAATCCATTTGGGCTGCAGATGGGTCCTGCCTGAAGCTCCTGTTCCCATGAACAGTGGAAGGTTGGACTGAGCAGGCAGTCAACACACACACACACACACACACACACACACACCTTAGTGGCTGCCTTCTTGGCCTTTTCTCTGCCTTTTGACATTCCTGCACCATCTCCTCAACTTCTTTCTGCATCTGAGCAACATCAGCCTCCAGTTTCTTCTTCTGGATGAGGAGGCTGTGTTCTAAGGAAAGACAGCATTCCTGTCAGGCAACTTGAGACCAGCAACATAATGCAGGCTGCTTTGTTCAGGACATGCAATAGAGGCAACTATAGACAGGAGGAACTTATCAGAGTCAGTTATATTCACTTAAACAAGAATTCTAACCCAGGTGGATTTGCCACAATAGGCATTTCAAGGGATTTCATTTAGAGATTCAAGAGGAAGATATGGCGGCCTGAATCAGAAAGAAATAGCCTATTGCCGAAACATGGGTTTAGTTTTTAGCTAATCGAAGAATGATTTTCTGCTTTTGCAATGTGATAGAAACAAGTGTCCCAAAGCAGAAGCCAGAGTCCCCTGGAGCCATTTAAGGAGATGGTGGGTAATAAAATTCACAGGTTCCAGTATGCTGCCCCAGAAAGAGAACCAATTCCTCCTCTACTCACCTCTCTTCCTATCTTACTTTGCAGTGAGAAGATGGAGACAGTCGCTCACAAAATCCACCTCCCCCAGCTCTCAGAGCCCCCATTAAGGGAAAGTTTCTGTGTTCTGCAGTTGGTGCTGCCCTAATTCTTTCCTTCCTGAGTTGTGACACAGAAGGCCAAATCCCCTTTGCTGCACCTGCCCTGTGTTTGAAGCACAGCTTTTCAGAGGGTGTGAAACCTGAGCACAAAGAGCATATATAAAAAGCGTGGGCTTTCTGCTTTTTATTCCTCCTTCCATTTCATCTTTTCACATCATCCTTTCACTTTCCTCTAGCTAGAGCCTTTCTCAGGGCAGATTAAGCCCTGAACATAGAAAAGTACTTTAGTTTCACAGGTCTGCCTGCCTCCCCCTTCAGCATCATTAAGACTGCCCCCACTGCACCTGTGAAGAGGCCCGCCCTGTGCACTCTAGGATTTCCACTGCCATTTAAGGTGGCCTGAAGGGATTTCCTAGAGTATTTTAAGGGTACTCACTATAACTGTATAGGTGCTCTTTCAGTGTGAAGAGGACATGAATATAAATATGGATTTGATTGTAATCATTTAAACTTTCCTAGGTAGATGATGTTTAAAATTTCTGCAAGTTTAATGCCCTCCCCCATAGCTTTTTTTTTCCCCCAGAAGGATGCAGTTTAGAGTGTAATATTGCAGCAGGTATTTACATGATTTATGCCCAGATGTCTGTTCTAAGAAAGAGGTCCTTAAGAGCAGTATTGTACCACCTAGACAATGCTGGTCTGAATGTCTTGGGACCTGGGACAACAGCTGAGATCTTGTTGAGCCTCTGTCCTACTGTGGAGCTGCTTGTCTAGTAGGTTTCTTAGTGAGATCTTAGAATTGAAACTTGTGTCAATGATGCTTTTAAGTTTCAGAAAGTCTGCCCAACAGACCCTTCACAATTACCTGTTTCATGTTTCCCCCCTCAAAATCCTGTCCTCCTGCTTTTACTTTGATACTTCCCTCCTCCCTCCTTTCATCCCTCTATTTTTTCAATTTGGAACTCAGTGCATTATCAATTATGATATGCATATTAAATGATTTGTCACCAATAGTTACCACATATTGCAGACAATGGCTAGGATACTTTAAAAAAAAACGTCCGGCATGCCACATTGGGTTAAGATAAGCCTTCTCCAGGGAGAAAGAACATGTTGGGATATTTTTCCCATTGTAGCTGGGTTGGACCCAGGGCTTCATAGACGTAAAAAGGTGAAATGAGTTAGCCTGCTGGTAGTTATGCATACCCTACAGTGTATTTGCTCTTGATTCTGTGTAATCCCAATGAGATTATGTCATTTCATGAACAGAAAGGTTGAACTGTAGGCACAGACTATAAGATCTTATAGCAGGCACATTTCTGTTTTACACATTTCAGAGTAAGGGCACAAACTGACATTCTGGGAAAGGCAATTCTTTGGTGATATGGAATTATGTAGCACCTCAAAGAAGGTTAGCATCTCTGAACACAACCCACAAAATGCCAGTGGCACTTCCCAATCATTGTGGCAACTTAAATGACCCAAGATATCTTCACACCCAAGGGTGGCAGTCTGTCCTTAGCTGCTTGAATCTATCCTTTGCAACGGTCACCAAAGTAAACTTTCTAAAATGTGAAGCTGAAAACATCACCCCAACGACTCACAGTTCTTCAGTGAATCTCTATTATCTGTAGATGAAATTCAGCCTCCCTCAGTCTTAAACCAGTGTCTTGGCCCTACCCGGCTCTCAGCACTATTTGTGTTCCTCTCTCCTACCCACACTGTTCTTTAGTATGTGAATTTGCCTTAAATTCCAAGTTCCCCACCTCTAGTCTCTTACTAATTTTTCTTTCTACCTGTATAACTTTTCCCAATTCTCCCATGTCTTTCATGACCAAAATATAAAATGCTGGTTGACCAATCAGATCTAGGACTGTTGGGGCATCTGCAGGCGTGTGCTTTGTCTATCATACTCATCAGTGCAATACAACTGTTTACTTAGGGCTTCACTGTCTGGGGGCAGTGGAGACATTGTTTACCATACCAAGTGTTAAAAGTCCCAGAGCTGCTATAACAGAACACCACCAATCAATGGCCTTAAACAAGGTTATTCTTTCACAGTCCTGGATGTTAGTCATCCAAAAAGCAAGGTATCTTAAGAGCCATGGTCCCTTTGAATAGTAGGTAACAGCAAGTCCCCTAAAAATGCTCAGTGCTTGACTTACTTATTGTAAGACATTTGTCTAGTTCACTGTGGCTTCTCCTGATTCCAGAAAATGGTGAAGGATCTAGGAATTCTGCTTCATGCCACATAACCTTACGTGAGAAGCCAGAATACATGTCAGCGCATACATGTCAGAGCCATTAGGAACTGTTAGAGGTTCCTGGGATGCTGGGGTAGCAAGTCACTAAAAGAACAAGGGAGCACAAAAGTAGCTTTAGAATATGACATCCCTCATCCATCATCCTGGCTGTGGATGCTCTGACATTCCATTTTTTGAGCAGAAAGCTTAGTGTTATTGGTTGAATTGTATCCCCCACCGCCCCCCACAAAAAATGGGGGGGGGTATATTTAACTTCAAACTTCTACTTCCTCAGAATATAACCTTATTTGGAAATGAGGCTTTAAAGTAGTCAATCAAGGTAAAATGAGGTCATTAGGGTGGGCCCTAATCCCATTTTATGTGTCTGTATAAAAAGGAGAAATTTGAATAGAGACACACACAGGAGAAAGATGATATTAAAATGCATAGAATACCATGTGAAGGCAAGTAACTGGAATGATGTTTCAATAGGAAGACTGCCAGAAAAACACCAGAATCTGAAAGGAACAAAGAAGGGGCCTTCTATAGGATTCAGAGGGACCATGGCTCTTAAGATACCTTGATTTTTGGATGACTAACATCCAGTATTATGGAAGAATAACCTTGTTTAAAGCCATTGATTGGTGGTGCTCTGTTATAGCAGCTCTGGGACTCTTAACACTTGGGAGTGAAGAGTATAGCCATCCTTCCCTCTGCTTCACAACTCTGCCTGTTCCTCTTGTGCCTCACACACTTGGCGTGGCCACCATGCATGGCCTAAGGCTGACCCAACCATGGAAACTGCTGCCTTCAACCAACTGACCCAGATAATGGAGAGAATTAGTGGGTCCCACCTGGATATGGAAAAGATTGATTTTTTTTTTTTCTGTGGCTTCTAGAAGTTCTTTTTCTACCAGCCTGTGCCCACACTCTCTGCTCTTGCAAGGACCTCGGTTCTTCTAGTTCAGACTGAAGAGGGTTGCACTGCTCAGCCACAGCCACCTGCTCCTTCAGATCATTGTTCAGGTGTGTGCTATCATCCAGTTGCAGCTGAAGGTCCTGCAAGCAGAAACACGGGCCTAGGGCACAAAGTCCTCTGAGTTCAACTGTTCCCAGGGGTAGTGGGGAGCACCACCTGTTAGGGAAAGAGGAATTTACTGCTTGTTTGAATTTACTGCTTGTCTGAATTTACTGCTTGAATTTACTTGTTTGAATTTACTGCTTGTAACCAATTAACTCAACTGGAGACACAGGCATCCGGAGATAGGGGCAAGTGCTGCAGCCCCGTAACCTGACCTGTCTGGTCTGTGTCATGTCACGTAGGCATGTCTGCTTA
>NW_008345226.1:2312615-2313889 GCF_000622305.1 Nannospalax galili
GTCTGTAAAATCCAGAATAAAGCGAGAGTCGCCATCTCATGTCTGGTCTTGGGTTAGTAATCCTGAGTGAGGAAGTCCGGGTTCGAGTCCTGGCACCTAGGTGAAAATCCAGGTAACCAGCCCTGGCCCTAGTGTCTGAGTGTCTCGGCCCTAGGAAGGAAGCCTGCCATCAAATCTGGTGCCTGAGGAGGAAAAAATCGAGCTCGTTACTCTGAGGCAGTCCGAGTGAATGCCATTTGGGAGAATCACGAGAAGTCGTGGGGATCCTGAAAGTGAGAGTGGTGAGTGCAGCACACGTCTGAGTGAAACGAGGACCGGTCCGCACGTGTGTGATTCAATGTGGTACGCGTGCTTGATGGTTGTGCTAATTGTCTTACTGGGGGGGTCTGGTTTTGTATTTTTCTCTACGCTTCCTATTTTAAACCTTCCCTTCCTCCTTTTCTTTCCTTTTATTCTCGGTCTAAGTCTTCTCATGGGACCATTAAAGGCGAAAGAGCAATTGAGGTTTTCTGATCAGGGCTACTCCCTGATGACAGCCAAAGGCTCTTAGCCCTCTTGGCGGACCCCGACTGCCCGCACGGTTGGAGACAAGACCCCTTATCGGTATCTCCCTCTCCTCTTCATCCCTCTCTCCAGCCACTGAGAAAGCCCCGCGGGCACGGGTCGAGCAAATAAGAGCCACTAGGGCACTCACTGCTGAAAGACTCCTGTGAAAGGATAAGGGGGTCCCAGGCATGAATCCTAGATAAATTCACGTCCCCCGCAGAAGAAAAACTGGGCAACAACAGGCACCCATCCACAAGCACACCCGCTGGCCATCATTGTTTAGAGTGGCATCTTCACTTCTCCCTTTTCATCTCCCTCTCTCTCTCTCTTCTGTGATCTCCACCATGGGCCAGACTCAGGCCACTCCTAAAGGTTTAATCCTCTCTCACTTCTTGAAGGTGAAGGAACAGGCTTTGAAATTGGGCACCGGCATCAGGAAGGGTAAGTTTGGCACTTTCTGCTTGACTGAATGGCCCACCTTTGGAGTAGGTTGGCCCAATGCTTGCCCAACAAAAATGTCTCCATCATGGTCACCCAGGAAGGTTTGAAGTCCTCCAGTCGCAGAGGCGGGGATCCTAGTGCTCTGCCAGCTCTCCCCGAGAGCTCCTCCCTCTACCCCCCTTTGCCCATTGAATAGCCACCACCTTATGCAGCTCCACGAGGAGGAGAAGCCAAGGCGGCCTATGGAGGGGGGTTGGAGCCTAGGGTCCCCATGGGAATCCAGTAGT
>NW_008345226.1:2314862-2317593 GCF_000622305.1 Nannospalax galili
GTGCCCTTTACAAAAGATATGGGCATTGGAAGAGAGAGTGCCCACAAAGAAGAGGAAGACAAGGAGGAGGGAGCCCTATCAGGACCCTCCACCTGGGAGAAGGAAACTGATGGGGACGAGGCTTGGCACCCCTCCCTGAGTCTTGGGTAACTCTGTGCGTGGAGGGGACTCCCACTGGGTTCATGGTAGATACTGGGGCACAATATTCAGTTCTCAATCAAGCTCATGATCCTCAAAATCCAGGACACACAAGCATAGTCCAAGAAGCTACAGGAACTAAGAGGTGCGCCTGGACCACCAACAGGAAAGTGGACTTGGGAAGGCATCAGGTTTCCCACTCCTTCCTGGTTGTGCCTGAGAGTCCCGCACCTTTGTTGGGTAGAGACTTACTCATCAAGATCGGGGCACGTATCCATTTTGAGCCTAAAAGGATAAAAGTCATGGACTCAGAAGGACAGCCCCTGCAGCCAGTACATCTGTTGTCTTTATCTCTGACTGATGAATATCACCTATTCCCAGCGTCTCTAGAAAAGGGGGGCCAGGGAGACATGAGCTCCTGGTTGCAGGAGTTCCCTTCCACCTGGGCCAAAACTGGGGGAGTCAGCTTCGCTAAGCACCTGCCCCCGGTTGTGGTCCAACTCAAAGCCACGGCCCTGCCCATTCGGGTCTGGCAGTACCCGATGCCAGAAGAGGCTAGGAAGGAAATAGTGCCTCACATCCATAGACTGCTAGAAGTAAAAATCCTTAAACCCTGCCAGTCAGCATGGAATACACCCCTGCTTCCTGTGAGAAAGCCTGGCAGTGGAGATTACAGACCGGTGCAGGATTTGCGAAAGGTAAATGAAAGGGTAGAGGACATTCAGCCCACGGTGCCCAATCCATACACCCTACTTAGCCACCTGCCACTGTCTCATGTGTGGCATACCACCCTAGACTTGAAGGATGCTTTCTTCAGTGTCCCTCTCGCTGAAGTCAGTCAGCCCTTGTTTGCCTTTGAGTGGCAAGAACCAGGAGGGGGGAAGACAGGGCAGCTCACCTGGATCAGACTGCCACAAGGCTTTAAGAACTCTCCCACCTTGTTCAATGAGGCACTAAGCCAAGACCAAGACCTGGAGCCTTTCCGCAAAAGGCACCCCCATATGACTCTGCTGTAGTATGTGGATGACCTGTTGCTGGCTACAGCAACCCGTGAAGAGTGCATGGAAGCTACGAAGAACTTGTTGGCCGAACTGGGCAGCCTGGGATATTGGGCCAGCACCACAGCTACGAGGAGCATGTTGGCCAAACTGGGCAGCCTGGGATATTGGGACAGTGCCAAAAAGGCGCACATCTGCCAGAGGTCAGTGGTTTACTTGGGGGACAAGATAGCGGAAGGGGCCAGATGGCTGACACAAGCCATAAAACAGACTATCCTGTGCCCTGACCTGCGGAGCAACAGCGTGGGGCACCGAGACTGAACCTGGAGGAATGAATAGACAGGGGACACGAAGAAATAGAGACAAGACGACAGTATTCTGATCAAGTCTCATTTATTGAGCAATCACACAGTGTTAATATAGTAAAGTGGAGGGTGGGGGAAGGTAAAGGGCAGAGAGAAGGCAGGGAGAGTGGAAGGTGGCAAGGCCCTGCTGAGGAATTTCCACTACAGTCATGAGCCCTGGTGGTTTCACAAGATAAGGAAGTAAAATGTAGTAAATCAGGGCAAGAAAAACATGTTTTTACAAGGCCACCTGGTTGTTTCAAACTGGGGCAGGGGTACACTTAAGGCTTGGCCTCCAACATCTCCTCCCTTCTACTTTAATAAAGGTAGTCCAGACTCCTCCCGTGAGAGGCTATAGTTCTCACAGTTTTGCTCTTGGTACTTTTGGGGAGGCGAGGCAGAGCAGTGAGGGACCTTTGGGTCCCTGCCCGGGTGACTGCACCTGTCTTAGGTTAGAAGGGATCTCCCCCAAATCATACACCTGTCATGGGATGAGGCCGCAGCTTTGGCGGCCCTCCTGTCTTAGGTGTTTTAGTGAGGGGGCCACTTCTCTTACCCGTCTCTGGCTGCCAGTCAAGCTCGGCGGGCAAAGGTGAATGTACCAACCTCATGCTAGTCTGGTTATAAATGTTAGGGAGTTATGTTATAAGTCCAAGGTTAAGGTACCAGGAGACCTCAAGGGTCTGTCATATTCAGTTTCCAGGGGCTCAGTCATCTCTAAGCATTGATAGTGGATTTGAATGGGCTTAGATAAAATTGAATCAACCTGTTGTTTGATAAATTTTGTGATCCTATTGAATGCCCAGGGCCCAAGGGAAATTACTATCAGAAGGCCGAGGAGGGGGCCAAGGAGGGGAAGGAGGTAGGGCATGAGTCCGCCAAGTCCGGTCCAGAAGGGGTTATCTTGTAGTTCTCGATATCGCTTTTCTAATTGTTCTTGGAGATTTTTGATCTTATCTCAAACTATGCCGGATTTGTTGGCGTAGAAACAGCACTTCTCCTGTAAAAACAAGCAGATGCCTCCCTTTTCAGCAGTTAACAAGTCTAGACCTCTTCTGTTTTGAAGGACTACCTCAGCCAGGCTATCAAGTTGTGTCTGGATCTCTACTATGGTTTCTGAGAGAAGTTGAACATCATCAATCAATTGTTGGGAGAGTTTATAGTAGGTGTGGGTGGCCACCCCCAAGCCTGCAGTTCCAGTAGCCAGCCCGGCGGTTACACCGAGTGTTATCATTAAGGGAATCATTTGGA
>NW_008345226.1:2319256-2321032 GCF_000622305.1 Nannospalax galili
TCCCCCAATACCTGGTGGCCTCCACTAAATATGGATCTCTGTACCCTAGTGGATGGGGAATGGGATCGTGGTGTGGCAGCTATCAGTAGGGATGTAGAGGACTCCTCTGCAGGATTTAATTGTAAATTTAAATCGGGAGTCCGATTTCTCAGGCAAAAACAATTCTATGTCTGTCCTGTCCCCAATACAAACCTAGCTGTGGGAGACCTGATCAGTACTATTGTCCACGGTGGGGGTGTGAAACCACTGGCCAGGCCTTCTGGCTGACTAATGCCCATGGAGATTATATCACTATCACACGGGACCAAGCAAGCCCTCCATGTGAAACGACTAGGGGGCCTAAGCCCCGTGTCTGCAATCCCTTGCTCATTAAATTTACTGAGGCAGGAAAGAAGTTTTCTGGTTGGGAGGGCATCAACACCTGGGGCTTATGATTGTATCTCCAGAGAGTTTCGGGTGATCCTGGAATTTTGTTCACAATTGCCAGGTGCCAAATGCCCCTTGCCACAGCAATAGGACCCAATTCCATTCTTGTCCCAAGACTAGTTGTGGACAAGCCTGTAGCTCCTCCTCCTCCCAGTTCCAACCAGTATCCTGTTACTGAAGGAGGACCTACTAAGCAGCCTTTTATGCCCTATTCTCCAATCCACCATTACCAGCGGTCTCTAGATTTTATTAAGATTATAAGTCAGGCCTATGACCTTTTCAATGCAACCAACCCTGGGCTAGCTGAATCTTGCTGGCTTTACTATACTGTGACTCCTCCTTACTTAGAGGGGATTGCCACCTCTGGCCCCTATAAAATTTCTCATAATTCCTCCAAATGTGCATGGGGCACTGTGCCAAAAATTACCTTGGAATATATCTCGGGATCAGGACTATGCATTGGTACGATCCCAAAACAGTACTCCTCCCTCTGCAATCAGACCAGGATTCTTCCTGTGTCCACCGATGTCTTCATTATCCCCCCTCCCAATGCGTGGTGGGCGTGCTCTTCAGGACTAACACCTTGCATCTCCGTGAATGTCCTCAATGCAGGAGGCTTTTGTGTTCTTACTCTTCTTCTTCCTCGTCTGGTCTACCATTTGGATCAGGAATTCTTACTATCATACGCACCCTCTCTCTCTCCCTCACTGCATTCTAAGAGAACTCCTGCAGTTATAGCCTTAACCCTTGCGACTTTAGTCAGTACAGGTGTTGCTGCAGGGGTGGGCACAGGGACCACTGCATTAATACAGGGGCGAGATCAATACAACGCTTTACGCACTAGCTTAGACCTGGATCTTCAGAGAACAGAAGAGTCCATATCTAAGCTCCAGGACTCTATTGGGTCATTAGCAGAAGTAACTTTACAAAACCAAAGAGGGTTAGACCTCTTGTTCTTACAGCAAGGAGGGCTATGCGTTGCCCTGAAAGAGGAATGTTGTTTTTATAGGGACCATTCAGGGCTAATAAAGGACAACATGGCCAAAATAAGAGAAGGGTTGGAGAAAAGAAAATTAGAATGAGAGACCAGTCAAGGATTGTTTAAATCTTGGTTCAACCAATCTCCTTGGTTAACAACTCTCCTCTCAGCTATCACAGGACCTCTAATTATCCTACTGCTATTAGTCACAATTGGTCCCTGCATAATAAATAGGCTACTAAAGTTTGTTCAGGAAAAAATCAATACTATCCATCTCTTGGTCCTTCGCCAGAAATACCAAGCCTTAGATACTGCTGAGGAAGATTCCTCAGTCTGACCTAGAAAAAAAGGGGGGGAAATGTTAGGGAAAG
>NW_008345226.1:2321637-2326881 GCF_000622305.1 Nannospalax galili
CTAACACACTATACAGGGTTTCCAGGTTCTTGATCTCATGGATAAAAGACTTTACAAACTGACACAGAAAGGTAGCTCAAGGGCAGTTTGCCGAAATCAAAGACAGGAAATGCCTTGAGCAACAGGATAAGCAAGCTGTTGATCTCAGCAACTGCCAGGAGGGAGAGAGAGAGAGAGAAAGGAAGTACAAAGGTTAAGCTTCTCAGAAGACAGATAGCAGGCAGGACCAGCAGTGTCTGAGCAACTGTCCTGACAGGTGGAACTTTGGGGATGCACAAGTACCTGGCTCATTATGGGGGCAGCTACCCTTCCCATTTCGTATCTTATCCTTAGCTTCTGTCATATTTCTTCCCACCTGTTTGCTTAGGCAGCCCTTTTGGGTGCAGACTAGAATTTCCTTTGTTGCAGGAGGATTGTGATCTAGAGACAACTTCAGTTGACAAGGACAGCCCCTGATGTCTACCTTGAAGAGTGTTAACCATCCTGCCCTTTACACCAGAGGGGCTATGAGCAAAACACTGGTTTTAATATCTATAGCTATGCCCCAAATGGTGTCAAGATCAGATGACTTCCCAGACTCTTCCTCTATTTCACTTCTTCCTGCTTAATGTCCCCTCTATAGCATGGGATGTGTCCCTGTGTATTCATGATCCTAGCAGATCCCCATCTATTTTAAGGTAACCATGCTCTAACGTTCTTAAAGGCTAAGATTTGTTGTCTTCTCCTTTATTGCCCAACAGATTTGTTGCTTAGTTTAATTAAGCATTTCTACCCTTGTCCTATAGTATGGTTTGAAAGTACCTTCATTTGATTCTGAAGCTGGCTCAAGGATTTGTTTGTGACACCTGCCGGTTAACAATGCAAAGCTGAATTTCCATCTCCTTGAGGTCCCCTTCCATCTTCTTCCTCAGTCAGTTGGCATCAATTCTGCTTCTAGTTTCAGAATCCAGACTAGACTGTAGGGAACCCATAGCATGCTGATGCATCCTCCTAATTTCAGAATAACATTCAGGAAAAAAAATCAAATACCTAAATTAAGAAAGATTACTTCTTATGTTCAAGCTATGGAAAACATTAAAAGAAAATTCTCAGTGATTAATAAAATGAGTCTAAAGGGTTTCCATTTTATAAGAAGAGACATCTTGGTGTTAGATTAGTGAGCCTATTCTCATCCTAACAGACTAAGTAAAGCTTCTAGGTTAGAAACAAAGAACAAGGGAAGCATTGGACTCTTTTCAAGGTTCCCATGGGGCAGTGTTAGCTTTATCGAAGAGTCTCTGAAGGATGATAAACCCTAGATGGATATTCTTTTAGACTTTTAGACAACCACAGTATTTAAACTACTTACCAATGCTTTAAAAAGTGTCTGATTATAGCTCTTGAGCTGAGGTTGAACCAGCCCTGAGATCAGCCTTGCTGCCCTAATGGTCTATAGACACACTTCTGTCGTAGCACATTTTGTTCTCTCTAGGAGTTTGAGAGGACAAGGGCTAGCTGAGAAAATTAAATCCTATACAGTATAGAATCACTTTAATATTCCATCATAAAAGCAAAATTGTATTTGTAAAAACCTTTAAGCTTAACTAATACCTGTGTATTCAAGAAGGCAATGAGAAATTGGAGAAATATTGTTGAAAATTTCAGTTTCCAACACTTGAAAGTATTTGGGAACCATGGGACCACAGGATCAATTTCTAATGTGTTCATTGGAGTTATAGTGAAATATACTAAAAGCCTTTCTTAATACAAATACTTGTGAGACCCTGCAATCTTCTTCCTCACCTGTGGCATCATATGGTAGAAAGGAGTTGGCATTTGGAATGACTTTGAATCGTGAATAACTTTCCATTCTAGCCTACTTTGGACTTTGATTTAAGAAAACAGTTAACTTCTATTACTTTAACTACCTAATATTTGCTAGCTGTTCACCAGGATAATTTAACTACAATCACTAATACATATCCTGTAAAGCTCAATTAAAGGAACAAGATCCTAATCCTAAAGATAAGAAGCAGAAAGATGAGTTCTTCCATTCTTCTTCCTTATAGAATTTGTCACAACAAACTGCAAAAGTGTGTTTTTCCTTGGTCAGAGTTAGATTTCACATTGACTTATCATAGAGTGTGTCCTGACCTCTGATGCTCATTAGACGAGCACCCCTGTGAATAAGGTTGTGACTGCAGCTTGCAATTGGGTCACAGGCTGGGATCCACTTTTCATGGCTACATTTCTTTTTATGGGAGGAATTGTGTCAGAAGTAGTTACAGAAATGTGTGGGCAAGAACGCTTTCTCACTTCATAGCCCAGGGCTAATACCAGTTTTCTGGTTTACCTTTAATGCTTATCCTTAGGTACTGTGTGTTCAGTCTACAGATCAGAAGCCTATGAGCCTGCGGGCATATAAAGAAATAGGAACTGTTATGAATTGAATTGTGTAGCATCCAAATTTATGTCCTGAAGCCTTAATGTCCAGTACCACAGTGCTGTTTGAAGACAGGCTATTTAAAGACTCATGAAAGTATCTTTAAAGAATCAATTAAGAAAAATCAGGCTGTTAGGGTAGAGCCCTAATAAAATAGCACAGATGTCCTCATAAGAAGAGGAAGACACAAGAAGAAAGATCATGTGGTACACAGAGACAAAGCAGCCATCTGTCTTAAGGATGAGGACAGAGACCTCAGGAAAAAACTATTTTCTAGCATTGTAATCTCAGAACTACAGTTTCCAGAATTGTGAAAAAGTGAACTATATAAGCCATCCAGTACTCATTTTTTGTGATAGTAGCCCTTGCTAACTAATATAGGAACATGCATACTCAACATCACTAAAAGCTTGGAGACATAAATTTTGAGTATCAAGCATTTGAATTTGATATTCCACTTTCCAAAAATACAAAATATTATTCTACTTAGACATGAGAACAAAGTTAAGCCTATTCCTACAGCAAAGACTCAATCAAAAAACGTCAAGACAGGTGGTCCTGTAAGTTGGGACCATGTGACAAAGGTTGACATAACTAAGTTCAGAGGAGTAGACTATTTGAAAGGAAGTAGACTATTTGAAAGGAGTAGACTATTTGAAAGGTAATGGAGCATCACTAGTTACCTGAGGCTATAGACCAGGGTGGCCAAGTCCCACTCTACATGCATTGAATTTCCTATTGCCAGTGATAGCTTTTGCTGCAAAGCTGAGTGGTGTCAACAAAGACCACATGGCCCATAAATCTGAAAATATTTACTATTTGATGCTTTATGAAAAAGTTTACCTAGCCTTTCTCTAATCATTTAAACTAAAACCAACAACTATCTTAATACAAGAAGAATTTCAGTGCCTCTTTCTCAAAAGCTCTGCTGTGAGTTTAACTAGGGAGAACAGAACATAGGATCCTGGAGCAGTGTGCTGACTCACACCCATTTTAGCATTTTCTGGACTAGCTGGGAGAGATCTATAGGATGCACTTGTTGGCATTTTTTCAGTCCAGAATTGGTGAGCATTTTGTTTATATGGCAATTATGGACACCAGTTGGCCTTCATCCTGGCTTCCTTTGGGGGGTCTTGGATGATGATCAAGGTCAGGTACCAAAGCCCCTCCCTCCTTTCTTCAGTGTCTGCACTGTCACCTCCTTCCCTTTAACTATGCTGATAACATTTGTGAAAATGAAGACATAGGGACCAGCAATGGCTCAGCAGTAAAAGCACCCGGCACCTAGCCAGACAACCTGAGTTCAAGCCCCAAAATCCACATGGTGGAAGAAAAGAATCAACTTCTGTAAGTTGTCTCTATTGCACCCTATTGGCATGCATGTCCACCCCCCCCACAGATACAAATAATTAAATAAATGTAAAAAAATTATTAAAACATAAAGACGAACTATAGAAATGATCCTTGAAAGCATTTTAAAAAGACAAATACTAGATGACATGATAGTGGGGACCAGGGGGTTTGTAAGGCTAGGGTGAGAGGGGGAAGGGGGTCTGAATATGATCAAAATACATTGTATGAAATTCTCAAATAAATAAAAACATTGTAAAAGGACATAAAACAGTACATCATCTGTAAAGTTTAGGAGCCCTGGCTACAGTACTATACATAGTATCCTGTCAACATTAAGAGATAAAGTATTGTAAGCAACTTGTATGTCACCTGCTTGGACTTTTCACCACCAATGGGTCTCTACGCAACTCACCCAGGACTCCTTAGTTGAGAGTGCTCAGCATCAGAGACTGTGTTTGATCAGCAGAGACTCCACAGTTTGCTGCACTATTAAATTTTGGCCTTTATTGTTGCTTTCCTGGCCCCTTCAACTTCCTGAGATCAGTTTCTGAGGAGCTGCCCATGTTTTATGTGAACACAGGATCTTCAACTTCATCTTGCCAGAGGTGATAGCTTCCTTGAGGTCTATCATTTGCCTTTTTATTATTGATTATTTGGAATTCTATGCTTGAGTATGCTTTCCCCTAAAATTCTGCTTGATTTCCTCCTATCCTGAGCTCAGATTGAACTGCCAGAGTGGAACAAGGCATTTTGACTGAGTCTATATTCACATGGAACAGGGAGGGTCTGGGATGGTGTGTGTGGCATATAATGAGATGCTCATTTTCCTTTCTGAATGTACTGATTACAGTCACTGTGAGTCATTAGCTAAAGCTCTTGCTCAACTTATGCCCATGCCTCGGCCGCCCCTGCTTTTCCAGCCCATCACAGCTCATATTCTCTTCAGTTTTCTTCTCTTAACCTTAGTTGTCTGGATTTCTGACTTCCTTTGCACTGATAATTATAATTGGGGGAACTGCTCTACAATATTCAGATCTACCTGATGCCATAGAGACTCTCTTAGGGTTCATTTTCCTCACTGGATTTATTTATAGCTGAAGTTTGATGTTACCTAACGTCAGGCTTTTTTTTTTCTAACTACAAAAGATGTTCATTTTTGTTCCTTGGGGAAAGAAACAGTACAAATATTAAGGTTTAATATGTTTACCCTTTATCAAAAAATTCTTTTAGACACTGATCAGAGCCTCGTAAGTAGACCAGATTTCTTCCCCACAGTCATTTCCAAGAAAATGCTTGTGACTGAGATTAAGATAACTCAGTGTGTATAGGGAGATTTGGTTGGAATCCTCACTAAATATTGATCTCTGGGGACTTCTGGCAGAAAACAACTTATGGAGAAGAGGCCACTTGAACAGACCTCAGTAACAGGACTGTTTAGCCTTGTTTTTGCTTTTTGTTTGCTTATTTAA
>NW_008345226.1:2329019-2329808 GCF_000622305.1 Nannospalax galili
ACTTGAACAGACCTCAGTAACAGGACTGTTTAGCCTTGTTTTTGCTTTTTGTTTGCTTATTTAACAAAGACAGTTAAAGCAAGTTGCCAGTTAAACTCAGACCAGTATAGTTTTCTTTCCTGGACTGTGGCTTTTGTTAAGGGAACTGATGCGCAAGGTAACATAGTCATCACTCATTCTAAGTGTTTAAGTTGTACCTTTGATCTGTAAAATGTAAAGCACTTTGCCATCATTAACTTCAGGGCAAAGGAACAATTCTCCCTGATCTGCCCATTAGGTTGAAGGCATAGCACCCAGTTTTCAGTCCTTTCCTCCATGGTTCAACATCTTCAGTCAGTTTCTTGACTACCCACAAGAAGAACTTGATATAGACAGATCTAGACACCACAGGTTGCCTTTGTACATGCGCAATCCTCCCCCAACTTGGGTATGTCACATTAAGAGCAGAAAACCACAAATACTGGCAAAAAAACTATGCATCAGTATTCCTCTGTAAACGGTGGTGCACTTAACAGGAAATCCTAGCGTAGAGTCAGAGCAAGTATCCCTGGTAACATTGTGACAGGAGCCATGAAAGCAGCCAAGCAGTGAGTTCTGTTCATTCAAAGATTCTGAGGTTCACAAGGTCACTCATCAACATAATCTTAAATACCTAGCATTTTCTGTTTCTTCCTCTTTCTCTAAAAGGTTTCTTTCCAGTTCTGCTTTTGCTTCCACGAGTTCAAACTGGAAATGAAGACTTTTGCTTTCATTCTATTCAAGAGCTCCCTGAAATAAAAGTAAATAAAT
>NW_008345226.1:2329865-2337021 GCF_000622305.1 Nannospalax galili
GCTGGAAATGAAGACTTTTTTTTTGCTTTCATTCTATTCAAGAGCTCCCTGAAATAAAAGTAAATAAATAAATAAATAATAAATAACATGAAATGAAGTCTCCTTTTGGACAAATTTTTCACTTCTTCCCTCAAAACTTCTCTCATAAATGTAGCTCTCTTTAGAGTCACTGGACCAAATACAGGTTCAAATCAGGTTCCTAAGCCAGACAGGCTGAAAGATGAATGACTGCTCTGGTTTGTCATTTCACTTTTAGCTTCGTCCTTCTCAGCTCTTTGACTAGGGGCCTGAGGATGGACCCAGGATTCAGCTCAGTCATAGGGTCCTTGCCTACCATGTATGTAGACCTGTGTTCAATTCTCAGTACCATTGAAGGAAAAACATACCGTAGCTTAAGAAGAAAATTCTAAAGCATTTTTAAATAGAAAGTTTCGATCTAGTCTATGACTGTATTTAATTACTGACATTTAGTACCCTTGAAGTTTTTTAATTTAGCCTATCTTTGGGGTGAGTCAGTGAAAATACCAAAGGTAGAAGAAAGGAGGTGTTCATGCCTACCTGAAATCTTTTATTTAACTTTGAACATCTGGGAAGTACTTAATATGTAATAGACTAAGAGTGAGCCAAATGGAGTTTTTAAGAGGAAGATCTGCTGAGATTGAGTATTCAAATAAAGGTCACAGACCTAATCCTACATAGGTTGTTAATAAGGATGAATCAATTTTAAGAGCAAAAGTTTGGTGAAATCTCTCAAGCCTTGTCCAAAGAAACTGTGTGTATGTAAAAGAAGAAATCAAAACAAATAACTAAATACCTAGAGGATAATATAACGGCATGCAGTGTATTGGCCAGTTAACGCTGGACAGTCCTGAGAACAGGGATATCATTTTATAATCTGCTCTAAGGAGCATTCTATACTTACTAAGAACAGTAAAACTCAATAGTAATTTCCAAACAAAACAATAGATAATGTTGGGAATTTTCAGAAAAGCCTTCTTTGTTCTTCTCTCAATGCTAATGAACATAAATCAAAATTAAATTCTTACATAGCAATTTCCTCACAGGAATGGTAGTTTTGTCAAGGGAAAACTCACTTCTAACCCTCTAACCCACTGAGAAAGTATTTAGAGGTGACCTTGGATAATTGTTATGGCTTCAGAGATTTGATGAACTTTTTCATAAAAGCGCACAAAGAAAAGAAATAATTAAAGTTAGAAACACCTGCCAAAGTTGATGTATTTGAGGCTGAAGACAGTTTGAGGAAATGATCCTGGTGTATCCTGACATCTAGTGGTACGAAGTAGGATGAGTATTATAGCCTCCTGCTCCTTTGGGTGCTGGTTCACTTCTTCTACAAATACTCAATGTATTATATAAAACCAAAATTGCCCCTAGAAATCGTATTTTAATTGTCATGATGTTTAAACAGGTACCATAAAAGTTACTTTTAATTTAATATAATGGCTTCAGACCGTCCCCAGCTAGAGTGGCCAGAAATTCAAAGACAACAGTAATTAAACAATGTTTATGAACTGTGCAAGACCCCTTCTTCCAGTTGAAGTGTCTTCTATAAAATATAGAAGTCCTCAGGAAATGTTTACCCATGAAAGAGCAGTAGTTGGATGAAGAGCTCTGCACTTCAAAACCCCACACAGAGTAATGCGGACACATCTGCCTTGCCAGTTGCTTACAGAGCTGCAGTGAGAGGCGAATTCTACAACAGTGCATGTACAAAGGCGTTCTCACAGACTAATTTTCTATTAACGTACTTTCCAAAAGGCCCTGCCTAAAACTAGTTACCCAATCTTTCAAAGATCATTCCCTCCTTTGGAAGGGTATGTATATTTCAAGGTGACCAGGTAGTTATTCAGGGGTTACTTCAAGATGAAATTCAGTTGGAAGCAAAGAGGCTCTGTGGAGCTTATTAGCTACCTACTGACTCTGGTTAGATAGCTTCCTTTTCAGGTCATCATCTTTGGCATAAGGTCTCCTTATGGTCCTATCAATTATCTAGCCTGTATCCAGGAATAAATGAAGACAGAGATTCTTCCAGAACTCTGAGTCTATAACACAGAAAACATCCCTGTCAAAGAATCTTTGTCACCCCTGACAAATTAGCTTTCAGAAACAAATGTTTGAGAATTTCACTTGGAATCTCATCTTGCCAAAATATTTTGGGGTGCCAGGCAAGTGATTTTGACGGACTGTTTAAGGAAGGCATAGGTATAAAGCCATTTATACTTCTGACTCTGATAAATATTTATTGAGCCCTCCTACAGAACAATGGTGTTCCAGCCAGTGTATCCCCACATTAACATTACAGTAAACTCAAAGGGATGTTGTTAAAAATGCAGATTCTGAATCAGTCCAGTCAAGGACCTGACAGATATTATGAAAGTCTAACAAGCTCTAGGGTAAGGCTTGTGTACCTGGTCTCTGGGTATTTTAAGTATCGAGGGTCTAGGCTGGGTGTAGAACAGTAAGCAAAAACTTGATGGTTGCTTTGACTATAGCCAGGAGATTAGAATTTACTAGTAATTATCTTATTCTCTAAGCCTCAGTTTCTTCCTTTGTAAAATGGAGACAAGTTTGCTGGGGTCGTTACATAAATGCACATTGAGCATCTGGCATAGTACCTAGCATGTAGGATGGTGCGGTGGCTGTTGTTACCATTAGAAGGCAGACCTGCTTTGCCCAATAAGAACTTTCTCCCCTCTCTGATGATCTACCTCTGCTTCTCCCAGTGTCTCCTGGGCTTCCATCTTCTCTTTCTCAATCAGTTTCTTGACCTTTTTGGCTTCAGCTAAGTTCTTGATCCCTTCTCTCACCTGATTAGTTAGGCTAGAAACCTATTCTGGAGAGAGAGCAAAGATCAGGTATGTGAGTAAAAGCTCAGTCTCAGCTCATGGTATCCATAGATATTCTTCATAAAAGACCACTGGAACCATGTAGCCATTGGTAAGTTCATGGCAAAGTCACCCCTTACTCACAGGGAACTTATTCAGAATTAGAAAAGGGAATCCCTTCTGTGGTATATTCTTTAGTCATCTGCCAGAAAACTGCTTCAAGAATTGGTGAGAATGGGGCTTTCCAGAGCCTTGTGCCTTGAACAGCCTACATAATGTCACATGGTAGCTCTGCTTGTCTGGACCATACCAGATTCCACCTGGAAAGTCTCTTACACATACACCTGGAATCCCTACTCTTCAGTGGATGTACTTAGCTGTCAACACCAGTTGTTGCCACTATGTCAGCCACCATTCAGCAATGGGACAGAAACATAAAGCATAAGTCAGGTCACCATCTGCTAGCAGCCAAAGCATGACTCTAGTTAGGCCAGATATAAACAGAAGGGTCTCTAGAAAGACAGTAGCTTGCACTCAAGCACATAAGAGTTCTTGCTAGCCTCTCGTGAACACAAGCCTTTGACAGAGTGAGGCAGTGAGAAGTGACAAACATCAGCCAACATCTACTGTTTATTTGGTTCTGATTCTTGATGAAGGGAGCCTCTAGTCCCTAAAAGCTATGATGTAGGGTCATGTAGCTCAGTGAATTGCTTAGCCCAGTGGAATGGAGAGAGAGCTTGAGAGTTTTCCTTTTCTTTTGGTGCTGAGATCCTCATTCAAGTTAAGATTGGTCAATTCCAATGCCAGGTCTGGGATATGTCCCTATGAATTCTAGGTGAGGGAGGTCTAAAGGCCTCCTTTAAATAAAGTCTATTGCCACAGCTCTTAGTTTACCCACCAAAACTGAATGATAAGACCCTATTTCTGAAACCACTGAACACTTCAGTTGAAGGACATAGGGAAAGCAAGCTGGAACTGAGCCAGAAGCTCCCTCCTTGCCAGCTGGCTGTTATAGCGCCAGATGGTGCTATGTGGATGCTGGGGGTAAAAATTATCTGTGTTCTCATACAGATGTGGATGCTGCATCCTATAATACTGACCTGCCAGGTAATATGTGACCACTGGTGCAATAAAGGCATAACTGTTATAGGGTAACCAATCACTTGCCAATTAAATTTGAAGCCCGTTCCACAAGAGGGAATTCATATCTGGTAATATAAACTTGGTGGTTAAAAGCACATGACTGGAAGGTCATAGGCCCTAGGGGGAAACCCACTACTCTTGTTTTGCTGAATAAATAGATTGCCAAACAGCCTCTTAAACCCACAGATGAGTGCTGCTCTCAGTCTTGGTCAGAAAAGCTCCTCTTTGCAGGGGTAGTAAGTAGTTAATATAGTGACTCATAACTGGTCAAAGTGCTGAGAATAAGCAACTGTTGAGTACTTCACACTGAACTGGATATCTGTATCACCCCCTCCAAGATTCAGGGAACATGGCAGAAGAGGGTGTAGAATGTAAGAGCCAAGGATGGGGAAGAGTGTTGTAAGCACTGTTTCATGGACATGACATGGCTGTTACACTCATGAAATCACAGCGGTTGTAGTTACCTCCACAGGACCTGAACAAGATTGGGTCCTTCAAATTCCCATCATGGATGTAAGAAGGGCTGATGAGGCGCTACCCCTCCTGGGGAGCTACAGGCAGTTTGTGGCTACCAGAAGGAAAGGAATCATTTTCTTCAGTGGTAGAAGCCATTCGTTAGGTGCTTGTGCTTGGTAATCTCCAATCCATGGTCAGGCAAGCAACCCTAATTAAAGTCAGTGGACTTAAAACCCATGAAAGTAGGAAGAGAAATTGTTAAAAAGAGGGTGCTCAACAGAAGCAGGCGATTTGTAATGGTGGGGTATGTGATCGAAATTGCATACATATGTGAAACGATGAAAGAATAGTGATTTAAAAGAATGTTAAAAAACTTACAAAAATAATCAGATAAGAGTTCTCATGTAAATTATAATCCTTCTCTGATCAGAGAAAACTCAAAGCAGGTTTTTCTCAACTCTGACTATACCATGCACACAATAACCTGAAGAGTTGTTTTTTGTTTTTTTAAGCCCAAAACTCTAGTCCCATCTCAGGCCAAGCTTCAAATCCAGGTATGTGGGTTTAGCCACACCTGGAAACTTGGTAGAAATACAAACTCACAAGCTGCACCCTAGATTCACTGAATTAGGAGCTCTGGGGCGGGCCCTTGTATTCCAAGTGGTTTGCATAGCTGAAGCTTTGTAGCCACTGGTCCAGCATGTACCAGTCAGTGACCTAATCACGGACTATGCAGGTCAACAAAGAAAGCTTCACTTAAGCCTCCAATAACAATGGGTGGATTTGCGTCCAGGGCGCTTGGGGTTTCCATGCACATCACTGCTGGCATTGGAATAACTTCGCAGCCACTCTGAATTGTTGTTTGGCAATATATACAAAATTTTAAAACTGTCTCTTTGACTCAGTAATTTCATTTCTAGAGATCTTTCCTACTGAAATTTTACATATTCATAAATACGTGTGTATGGATGTATAATGCATATTTAGAATTGTGAATAATTGGGTTTTAAACTAACAAGGTCTAGTTAAATGAGTGTTGGTTATCCTTTTTTAAAAAAAAATTTATTTAATAACCACATACTTAGAAGAAGCATTTCATTACAATAGCATTGACATATTCAATAGCAATTTTTTGAGCTAGGCTGTATCTCTTACAAAATTGGCTGTACATTTTTAGGCTTACAGTTGAATTATTACAGTTATATAATATTGTACTCAGTATAAACCCTATAAGACACAAAATTAAAGGAGGTTTTAACCTCTACTAATTAGCATGAAGTAAATTTCCATTCTTTCTCCTCAAATATAACACATTTTTAAAAAATTTATTGATTTTTGTGTGTATATGTGTATATCACACAGAACATCCCAAACCATCTCATTCGACTACACACTCAGATAGCGCCCTCCCATAGCCTCCTTCCCACCACTAGAGCCCTTATACTCTGATATCCCTGCTACTGTCTGCTGTGTTGTCGGCACCCATAGCCATTCCCCACTACTTGCCCTTCTGGTGAATCTAGTCAGCCTAACCAGAGGGCTTTGTTTTAGAAGGGTCAGCTGTTCCTCATCTGGCAGTAATCAGTTGTCAATATTCCTTTAGGTAAGATTGGGGTCTGCTGTTCATTTTTCAGTTCTATGCTGGGTTACTATCTGGGAGTCCCTTTGGCCACCCTGGCCAACAACTCAAAAGAAGGTATCACCTGTCTGGCATTGTTGCTTGTTATGTAGACTTTAGCTATGCACATGGACTCTTAAGAAATTATATTGACCCCTTTAATTTTTGTTTATACTTTCATTTGGGTGTTTAAGGCCATACAGTTGGTCCAGATACACCTATTTATTTTTACTCTTAAGGTCATTTGAGGATCTGTTCCTCAGGGATCACATGGGCTTGGGAGGAGCCCCTGGCTCCTTTCTTTTACCAGCTCTGCCTATGTGGAGATAAGTCAAGGGTCCTGCTCAACCATGGTTGGCTTCGCTTGGAAGCATGGAGGAAATAATTCCTCTGTGTTGACCCTCCTCTTTGTAGACTGGACACTGGTTCAAGTCCATCTGGTGGGGTCACCTAGGCCTCCTTGATCAAGAGGACAAGTGACCCACCACCATTATAGGACATTTTGAGAGATGCTCATAGTCCCCTAGAACAAGTCAACATAGGAGGGCAAGGAACAAAAAGTGTCCTTTATGTCCCTCGGACCAAATTATTATAGGCCTCAAAGTATGTCTGTTAAACACCCAAGAAGGTTAGTTCCACTACTCTCATACTTTTAATTACTGTGTGTCATATAGATAAATCTTGGGCTAAGACCAGTTGTTCTCAGATAAACCTTACCTAGATGTATATTTCTTGATCTGCTATGTATAACTTGTCAGTAGGTTGTAAGAGTAATATGGTTGTATCTGGTTTTCAAAACTAGCTGGGCATTGTGTATCTCTCACATTGTCTAACCCCTCCATCATGGTTTCCCTTGTTAAGGTGTCCCCATTTCCCCCTTTCTCCCTTACTAATACCCTTCTCCTATGGTCCTACCTCAACCAATTTGGAAGGAGATGCATCTTAGCTCTGGAAATAGTTATTGAATATGTCAATGCTGTTGTAATGAAATTCTTCTTCTAATTATATAGTTATTAAAGAAATAATTTAAAAAATACTCACAAACCTATGCAAGGACACATCAAAGAGATTATCCAAAATCCTTATCAAATTT
>NW_008345226.1:2337295-2339067 GCF_000622305.1 Nannospalax galili
TATAACTGGGTCAAATGGTAGGTTCATTTGTAGTTTTTTATGAGTTCTCCACTTTGCTTTCCATAGGGGTTGAACCAGTTTGCAGCCCCACCAGCAGTGGATGAGTATTCCCCTTTCCCCACATCCTCTCCAACATTTGGTATTATTTGTTCTCTTGATCTTAGCCAGTCTGACTGGGGTAAGGTGAAATCTTAAAGTGGTTTTAATTTGCATTTCCCTAATTATTAGTGATGTTGAACATCTTTTCAGATGTTTCATAACCATCTTTACTTCTTCTTTTGAGAACTCTCTGTTCAGCTCCTTAGCCCATCTTTTAATTGGGTTGTTTCTTATCTCAGTTCTTTGTTTTTTGACTTAGTTTTATATTCTGGTTATTATACTGCTGTCGGATGTGTCAGTGGTGAAGATTTTTCTCCCATTCTGTGGGTTTCCTCTTTGCTTCCTTGGTTGCCTCCTTTGATGTACAGAAGCTTTTTAGTTGAATGAGGTCCCATTTGTTAATTCTTGCCCTTGTTTCCTGAGCAATTGATGTCCGGTTTAGAAAATCCTTCCCTACACCTATGTCTTGTAGGTTTTTCCCAATGTTTTCTTCTAATAGTTTCAGAGTTTCAGGTTTTACATTTAGGTCTTTGATTCATTTGGAATTGACTTTTGTACCGGGTGAAAGATAGGGGTTTAGTTTCATTCTTCTACAAACAGAGATCCAGTTTTGCCAGCACCATTTGCTGAACATGTTGTCTTTCCTCCAGTTAATGTTCTTGGCCACTTTGTCAAATATCCAGTGGCTGAAATTGCATTTATTCATATTTGGGTTTTCAATTTTGTTCCATTGATCTATGGGTCTATTCTTGTGTCAGTACCATGTTGTTTCTATGACTATAGCTCTGCAATACAGCTTAAAATCTGGTATAGTAATCACCCCAACATTGCTCTTAGTGCTCAGGGTTGCTTTGGCTATCCGAGGCCTTTTGTGCTTCCATATGAATCTTATGATAGTTTTTTCCAATCCTGTGAAATATGTCATGGGGATTTTAATTGGCATTGTGTTGAATCTATAAATGAGTTTTGGTAGGATGGTCATTTTCGCAATATTAATTCTTCCAATCCATGAGCATGGGAGGTCCTTCCATCTTCTGATGTCTTCCTCAATCTCTTTCTTTAAAGATTTAAACTTTCGTTCTCTTTAATGTCTTTGGTCAGGTTCATTTCAAGATTTTTTTTTTGCAGCTATTATGAAGGGGAATGTTTCCATGTGCTCTTTCTCATTGCTCTTTATTGGTATATAGAAAGGCTACAGACTTTTGTGGGTTAATTTTGTAACCTGCCACTTTACTGAACGTGTTAATAATTTTAGGAGTTTTCTAGTGGAATTTTTGGCATCTCTTAGATACAATATCATATCATCTGACAAAAGGGATAATTTGATCTCTTCTTTTCCAATTATTACTCCTTTAATTTCCTTCTCTTGTCTTATTGCCCTTGCAAGAGTTTCAAGTACTATGTTAAAGAGAAGTGGAGATAGTGGACAGCCTTGTGGGTTCCTGATTTCAGTGGGATTCTTTGTAATGTTTTCTTTGTTTCAATTTCATTAATTTCAGCCCTGATTTTTGTTATTTCTTCTTGTCTTCTGGGTTTGGGTTTCGTTTGCTGTTGCTTTTCAAATGTGTTGAGTTGCAATGTTAAGTCATTTATTCATGTTCTTTCCGATTTTTTGATGTAGGCACTTAGAGCTATAAACTTCCCTCTAAGGACCACTTTCAGCATGTCCCAGA
>NW_008345226.1:2339952-2352437 GCF_000622305.1 Nannospalax galili
AAAGGGCTGATTTTGTAGACATGAATTCCTTCAGCCTATTTATGTTACCTATAATAGACATTTTGGTAGGATATAGTAATCTAGTTAGTGTCTGTGGTCATTTAAAACTGGGAATACTTTGGTCCAGGCTCTTCTGGCTTTCATAGTTTGCACTGAAAAGTCAGCTGTGATCCTAATGGGTTTTCCTTTATATGTGACTTGTTTCTCTTTTGCAGCTTTCACTTTGTCTCTTTGTTTTATATGTTTAGTGTTTTTACTATAATATGCCATCAAGAGTTTTTTTTCTGGTCCTGTCTGTTTGGTGTTCTGTATGCTTCTTGTATTTGTATGGGCATGTCTTTCTTTAATTTGGAGGAATTTTCTTCCACGATTCTGTTGAAGATCTGGTCCAGGCCATTATCTTGGGATTCTTCTCCTTCTTCTATGCATATGATTCATAAGTTTGATCTTTTTATTGTGTCACACAATTCCTGCATATTCCATTCTTGTGATTTCTTAAATTTTTCATAATCTTTGATTGAGTGGTCTAGTTCGTCCACTTTATCTTCCAGTCTTGATACTCTGTTTTCCATTTCATTCATCCTATTGTTGAGGCTGTCTCCTGTCATTTCTAATTGGCTTACTGGGTGTTTCACTTCCTTCTTCATTTCACCTTGAGTATTCTTCAATATTTCTAATTATTTTCTGAAGTCATTCAGAAGTTTATCCCTATCTTCCTTCAGTTCTTTGATTTCTTTGTGTGTTCTGTAAATCCACTGAATTCTTTTATCATGTTTATAATTGTTCTTTTGATATCCATTTCCTGCATTATCTCTAGGTGGTTCTCCTTGTACTCCTCTAGAGGACTATTGGTGTTTGGTGGGGATGTGTTCTTTTGGTTTTTCATGTTATTACTTTTTCTCTGTGATTCTGACTGGTGGATTTCTTTTGTAGTTTCTGATTCTTGGGTGAGACTCAAGCCTTCAAGTTTAGGTGTGCTTCTTTTTGTGAACTTTGTGTGTCTTTGTGGTTTAAATTTTGAACATGAAAAGCTGATTCGTCTAAGCTTCTGGTTCTCTCTTTTGATTTTATATTGGAGTGGCCAGATTGCTTTTGTCTTCGGGAGTTCCCACAAAGGCCCAAGTCAGATGAGGATCAGATGCTCTCAGGCTTTGTCCTAAGGTCTGGATCCCTCCAGGAAACATTTTGGCCTCAGGAATTTGGGGGTTGGACTGGCCTAGGAGCTGGGCCCAGGAAAGATGCTGGTCTAGGGCAGCTGGTGGCCATGCCACCCAGAGATGCAAAGGCAGATGGGGGCAAGAAGTGGCCCCAAGGACTCCTGGGGACTGCACTAAGGATCTGGGTTGGTCTAGATGCAAAGGATCAGGAAGAGGAAAGGTCAGCCCATGCAGCCTGGAAAGAGGCTGGTGGGTGGTACAGGTCCGGGGGAAGCAGAGGGAGGTGAGGGCAGGGCCAGGCCCATAAGAGAAGGCACTGAGTCGGTCTGGATGAAGAGGATCAGGAAGCTGTAGTGGTTCCCCAGGTGTCTGGGGCTCCAAGACAAGGAATGGGACAGGACCCAAAGTAGGAAGAGAGAAGGCGGGGGGGGGGGATGAGGCTGGGGGAATAATAAAGGTCCAGAGGACACGATGGACTTACCCCAGTGAGAGGCCTGTGGGTCCTGCAGGCCCAGGCTGGTTATCCTTCCTATGAAACATATATTTCCTTTTTTCAAGGAATGTAGCAGATATTTGTGGCTTGGAACACTAAGAACCACAAGGTAAATAGAAAAGTAGCATAGCTCAGGAAATTAGATTTGAATCCCAGATCTGTAATTTATTGAATGTGAATTCAAACATCTTACTTGACCTTGTATTTACAGCTGAGGAAACTAATATGGAGGGCCTTCTTGGGACTAAGCAATGAGTAGCTGAATATGGAACTGTGCCTGGCCCATAGCATGGGCTGGAAACATTTATTAAATTAAAAAATATATTGAAAAATGAAAACATAAATGGTATAGAACAATCTATAATTTGGTTAAAATATATACCCATGAGTATACACATTAAAAAAAAAATCTCTTTGAGGCTGTGGGTATCAGGAAATTCTTGAGAGTGGCTTCCTTCACAGTATGGATCTAGAGCTAAAAATGTGACACTATCTTTATTTTCAGAACTAATATAATACAAATAATATCCATAATAAAATGTTTTCAGAATGAAGTATTAGTATTTGAAGGGTTAAAACATGAACGGGAACATGGAATCGCCAAGGCTCTCCATGCACAGCAGACAGCGTCTCCCGAAAGCCAGGCTGTCCCCAAGCTCCTCGCTGGCTCGGGCTACAGGCCCAGCTGAGTACCTCAGAGGTTCTTGTTCTGCCTCCTCAGCATCTCCGGGCCCTCCGTGCTCTCCTCACAAGAATACCTGAGCAGGAGGACCTCAGTGCTGAGAGCCCGGGCCTCCTCCTGAGAGGCCTCCAGCAGCACCTGGGACTCCTGCTTCTGCTTCCAGTCAGCCAGGGCCCTGTGGGTGCAGCTGCTTCTGCTCCAGCGCAGCCGCCTTGGAGCGGGCCTTCCCCAGGTCAGAGAGAGCGTCCTCAAGCCAGAGCTGCAGCCTGTGTCTGGGCCACTCCAGGGAGGCGTTCCTGGCGTGGGACTCCGCCATGGCTTCTGCAGCCTCCTGCAACCGAATTGCCAGCTTCTTCCTGAGGAGCGAGCCAAGCGGCACAATGATTGAGACCCAAGCAGGATGCTCTCTGTGGCTGGCTCAATAGTGTGAGCAAAGGCAGCACCATTCCAGCAGAGCCCAGCTGTCTGCTGACCACCAGCATCTGGCTCCTGTGTCCACATGGATCTTACTTCCCCCTGTTTTACCAACCTGAATTTGGAACTCAGGATGTCTTTGAATTCCTATAAACATATTTTTAATCCTAAAACTTTAATAATCAATACAGATTTTATTGACAGTTCTATACAAAATAGGAGAGATAAGTTTATTTCAAATGTCTTACCAGCGGTATGCTGCTTAAAAATCCTTAGGCATGTTTGTTTGGTCCCTATAGAGCTTGGATGTGCTTCCTTCAAAGAACTCTCTATAGTATTTCTCATTCTCTCCCTCATGTCTTACCACATCTGCTAAACCTCACACAGCTCTTCCTGAGTATCTTCTCCACAGCAGCTCCAACCCCAAGATTGCACTCATCCCATTTACCTTGCCACAGTGCTCACTTGGTAGATCTCACTGGGATGCTTTAGCACTTGTGTTCCTCCAGAACCTCCTGTAATAGATTAATGAGCTTAAAATACTTCCTCCATACATACAGTAATTCTCTTAGGAATACTAAAGGATGAGATGTTCTTTCCTGCTTACATTCCTACAGAGTTGCTAGCTGTACCATTTGTTCTCCATAAATGAAAGGAGCATTCTAAGATGAAATGAATTGTGGGTACCAAAGCATTTCACTCTTACTATATGAAAATCCTTAGGCATGTTTGTTTAGTAGAGATCAGCAATTCACAAGCAGGAAACAACTAGTCCCCATAATGTGGCAATAAGGCCCCTTTGAATGGAATCCCAAAAGAAAGCTTAATCTTTGCTTGGCACCTGGGAAGGCTCTGCACTGCAGAGCTAATAATGCTTTGTTCACTGGCTTTATAATGTCATGCCACTTGATACTCTTAAGAAATTCTACTGTGTTACCCAATCTAAAAGAGGAGTACTGTTTTTAAAAAATTACATGTATGTTAACTATGCCTATGGTGATTGATACCAGAAAATCAGTTTGCTTTATGTGAAAAGCCATACTGGTTTTCCCAGAAGTGAAGGGTTCCACCAAGACCTGAGACTCTTAACATATAACTGGGAAATTTCAGAGCAAACTGGACACACTGATCACGTTGATAATTTGTTCTACATTTAATATCAACTACTATTATATTCCTCCTTACTTTTCCAATCATAAGTACCTACCCAGTTGCCTAGACTACATGGAAGGATATCTGGGTTTAAGAAGTCAAAAATCTTATCCTCAGAGACCTGAGAACTCAGAACCAGTAAATGGGTTTCAGGAAAGCTTGGGAATCCAAGTCAGGTCTTTCACTTTCCAATAGAAAAACACAGGACCCTCCACTTTTTGTGTCTGCCTACCTTCCTGAGGTGGATTTGTAGAAAAAGCATGGTACAGCTTTATTTATAAAATATTCAAGTATTAAAATAAAGATACAATTAATATCATATTTAACCTTTATCCTTTCTTTAGTTGTCATCTGCTAATTCCAGCAAATTAGTTCTACAGAACTAATTCCAGCAAATATATGAGATCATAGTGCAATCCACATTCTTTCCTTCTTTTCTGTTTAACCCCCAAAGAAACCATCAAACAGAATGACAGGTAAAAGCTTTCACTTGAAATCTTCAACCATTAAATAGAAAAAAATCTTATTTAGAAGCAAATGGTGGATTTGGATATAAGAGGCATTTCAGGTCAAAGCTCCAATGTTCTGCAGTCCAGAGTTTTGTTAAACACTTACTACAAGTATTTTTAGTATCTATCATTCCAAAGCCCTTTTCAAGCTACTGTGGATACAGAGATGGATCATTTGGTGCCTCTTCTGGGACAGAGCACAGCAGCTGTTCTGCACCTACACAGCAATACCACTCAAAGATTTAGGTGAGGAACTGAAAAAACATTTATTTCTGGTTGAAGCTAAAGAGAACTGTATTGATCTTCCTTGGATCTTTGCCAAGCTATGAAACCACATTCTTTTGAGTAAACTTTTAATGGCTATAAGTTGGAAAGTTAGTTGAATACTTTCTCTCAAAGATATACAATCACTCAGTCTATAAACTAAGCACTTCTGGTCTACTCTGGTGCTGAGTAGAAAAGAACCTCCAAACTCCTAAAGTTCATAAGAACTTTTAAAACCATTATGCATTATAACTATAAACATTATATTCTAACTCTAAAGCCTCAGGATCAGGTATTTTTCAAAGGAAACTTTGTCCGATAACGCATGATGATAAATGCTAACATGTTTTCAGCTGTCCCTGTCCAGCTCCACAGAATACTTGATAGTCTGTAAGTCCTACACCAAAGACCCAATGAGTACGACGTAAATACACAAACATACATGAAATCAATTATGTGTTGTACAAATAAACTGTAAGCTTCTAAGTGCTAGTAGCCCAGTTTTTAAAGTGTAACTCAAAGTCACAGCATTCTATAAAGGTGTCGGTTATACCTCCAGAAAGAGATTTCTTTCTCTCTCCAAGACCTTCTTCAAGTCCCAATCACATAATATTTTAGCTAGTCTAAAGGATGTGCTGATTTCCAGAAATAACTGTTTCAGATTTTGTCTTGGGCTTGTTCATATAGTCAGCAAGGATTTATGAAATGCCCACCATGATTAGACATCATCATTGCTCTCAGTCTCCTTCCTGGACCAACTCCAGGTTGAGGAGAGCCTTGAGCTACTCACTTGGCTTCCTCCAAGTCTTCAGTTCTCTGGACGGCGTCCTGTTCATACTTCAGTCTCCACTGCAGTCTTTCCTTGTTGCCCTTGGATAGTGTCCGGTGCAGCTCAGTCTTGACCTCTTGTTCTTCCTCATACTGCTCTCGGAGGTCATAATCATGCTTGGCTGACTGTAGGGCATGGGCCAGGGCACTCTGAGACTGTAAAAGAAACCCTTTTCTAAACAGGCACTTTCATCATTAACAGTGAAATACTTGGAATTGAAATATTCTTTTCAAGTAAATTTAATTCCACGTATAAAATTCAAGTTGCACCTAAACCCAGCCAGGGAATACCGAGGAAAGACTTTGGGGAAATTAAAACAAAACAAAACAAAAAAAACAACAAAAAAAACCTGTCTTTTTAATCTGTCATTAAAACCGGAAAGACATTTCTACATAAGGAAATAGCAGCCTGTGTGGAGATCAGTAACAGAAAAGCTTAGCAATGTAGAGATCGTGTAAAACAAAAACATTTACTATCATTTAGGCAATAAGATTTATATTTAGCAACACACAAGACTCAGCTCTTGTTTGGACCAGAAAGAATGAGACTTAATCTACCCTTTTCATTCAACTCATCAGAAAATAAAAGCCTTTATACTTACATTTAGATAACTACAGTATTATACTAGCATTTTCTGTATTTATGGGATAGCAGAGCTGAGTTTTATGAACACTTCTATCATTTAAATGGTCTGACTATCCAAACAGCACCATTCTCAGGAGATACTCTTATGTAGTAGGGAGAAGTAAGGCTTCCATGAGTCCCCATGGGTCTTTTTGACAAATCTGCAGAAAATGGATCATTTTAGGCAGGGGCTGTTCTGTGAGCACAAGGCTGAGCTAATAGCATCCTTAGCCAGACATCCTCAGGCAGTGAGTGAGGAATAATACTCAATGATGCTGAGTAGACAGGTTTTGGTGCTGCAATGCTTAGTTTTAATGTCAACTAGTCACAAATTGGAATCACCTGAATAGGGAACCTCACATGAGGAATTGCCTTAATTTTCTTAAATGATGTGGGAATACCTACCCCAAATGTGGGCTGTACTTTCTAGTATCAGCACAGATAAAAAGGGAATAGCAGAAGGAAGGTTTTTGACTTTTGCCTGTTTGGTCCCTCTTAACTAGTAAGTTAATTTGTGTGTTTCTGCTGTTGATGATTCCTTCACTTTATCAGAACCAGAGTTTCCAGGCTTTCATTGCTAAGGACTAGACTTTCCAGGAACCTGGAAGGATTTTGGCACTAGACTAGGACTGCTGAGGTTCCCAACCTGTAGACTAAACAATGATCAGGTTTTCAGCCTCTCCAATTTGAGATGGCCATTGTGAGACTACTCCAACCACTGAGGCACCCACCCAGCCTCAAGGACTGAGCAATTACAGGATTCTCAGTCTTTCATGTGGGATTCAGCTGCGGTTACTATTTTAAAGATGATTAATAATTCCTTCTATATATCAAATAATATGCATTAAGTTATATATATTCTATTGGTTCTGTTGCTCTGGAGAGCCATGACTAATACAGGCATCACATGAACTTGGGTTCAAAATGTGGCTATTCCTCTTTAATAGTCAATGAGAACTTCTCCTAGTCACGAGTGTTATAGAAGTAGCAGAGATGAAGACAAAGTGGCTGCTCTAAGGAGCCAAAAAGAAATTACAGAATACACAGTTACATATCAAAATTAATAAATTTATAAAAGAATAAAACAGATTGGTGTGGTGCACAATGTGTGTCTTTATCATCTCTCAAAGACTGTAAAAAGACATTTAAAAAACAAGATTATCAGTTGCGGAAGTCCTAAAACAGGAATGACAAAGACTTGTAGAAGAGGTAGACAGAGGCCGTGGCAAATGCAGAGAAGTACATGAGAGGAGCAGATACGTGAGTGATGTCACAGGAAGAGGCTACAGTTGGATGATGCAGCTCTCACAAGCCAATTGGAAGCCAGTGAGAAGGCAACCAGATGGATCTTCTAAAATATCAATCAGGCCTTTTCAGTACTGTGCAAATTCTTTCACAGTATATCATTAGCTGTACAGCCTTAGATAAGTTACCTTCGTGGAACTTTGTTTTCTCTGTTGAAGCAATACAGCTTACTTGCTTCCTACACAAGAAGTCAGATAAAATGAGAAAAGTCTGGAGTACAATGTTGGATGTACAAATAAGGAAAGTAATTTAAAGTTTGATATATAGTAGATTCCAAAATTGCTAAACAGAGGTCCCCAGTGCTTCCCTCATTCACAAATAATAATCCTAAAAACAAATAAATATCTGCATTATGAGATGAGTGGCTAAAAGACAGCCATGGATCTTAGCAAGAAGAAACGAGAACTCTGTGCAATATGATATTCTGCAATAGCAGCATTGTGAGAACCAGGTGCACTAGCCACAACCATGGATCTGCAGTCAGGTAGAGAGTCTCAGTGCTCCCTTCACTAACTACCTGGGACCTAGAGCTTGTCTTCCACTGCCTGCAATTGCCCACTGTTGCCAAAGACTGTGCCATCCCTGAGACTGAAAGAATGTGCTTCATTCCTCCTCCCCTACTTCAGCATTCGAAGATATTGATTATAACTTGTTAGATAGAGAAGCTATAAGGAAACTGCATGTCCATGCCTAACTGGAACCAAAACCAACACAGCCTTCTAAACCGACACCCTAGACATGTCTTCAGGAGACATAATTTTACTTTGAAAGTCACTTTATAAACGTGATGGAAACAATTAACCTGCCAGATGTGTGCAAATATTAATGTAGGAATGTATAAAGCATGAAAAAGCAAGGCCACATGACACCACCAAAAGAACACAGTAACTCTCTAGTAAACATACCCCAAAGAAAATGAAAAATAATAAAATAAATAATATAAATAATAAAATAATAAAATATAATAAATACAAATAATAAATACAATAAAATAATAAAAAATTTCTCGGAGATGTAGAGACGGCACTGGTTGCTCCTGAAGAGGACCCAGACTGGATTCCCAACATCCACATAGTGGCTAACAACCATATATAACTTCAGTTCCAAGGGAATCCAGTGCATTCTTCTGACCTCCACAGGCATTTCATGACATGGATGCACTTATATACTTGCAGGTAAAACACACACATAAAAAATAAACAAAGTAGTTTTAAAAAGATAGAAAATCACCAAGAATATACACTACATATGCAATGGAATATTATTCTGCCATACAAGAGATGAAATTTTGCTATTTGCAGCAACATCAATGGAACTGGAGGACACTATGTTAAGGGAAGTAAGCTGGGCCTCCAAATTCAAGTACCACATGTTCTCATTCATCTGTGGATGCCAAAAAATTAATCATAGAGAAGTAGAGAGTAGAGAAGAGGTCAATAAAAGCTGGGAAAGAGAACTGGAGTGGGTAGAGATATGGTAGATCATAGTTATCAAAACACATTCAGAGAGGGGGAGGAATTCAAATGCCACACTGCATTTGTAGTCAACAATGATATATATTTCAAAACAACTAGAGAATAATAACAGTTGTCAACACACAGAAATGATAAGTTTGAGGAGATAGAAATGCTAATTACCTGATATGACCATTACATAATATTGTATCCCATGCATATGTATATATAAAAATTGATTTTTAAAATTTAACAATTAAAAATACAGAAAATAAAGAGTGATGAGAATAAAATGTCATAGTATTTAAAACCAAAGACACACATTCCTGCAGGAAGGTAAGTCTTCTCATTCCCCACCCTCAGAACATATCAATTTGTAATAAACTCATGCCACGTGGCTAGAGAGATGGCTCAGTGGTTAAAAGCAGTGGCTGCTCTTGTAGTGGACCTGGGTTTGATTCCCAGCACCCACATGGCACCTAACAACCATTGGTTACTCCAGTTCCAGGGGATCTGACACCCTCTTTTGTCCTCCATGGGCAATGAATGACACAGGTGTACTTACATAGGCAGGCAATATACATTCATACATATAAAGTAAAAATAATAAAAAATTTAAAGAATAAGTTCATGTCCATGTGAAGTGGTTGGGATTTTTCTAACAAGATTACTTCAATATAAACTAAAAATTAGCCTCATATATAGCAAACAGGGCTTGAATCTATCTCTTGTGTTAGACACTGTGCTTTTACCATAAACAGTCACTTTCTTTTGGGCAAGCTATTAACGATATTATATATCTCATAAATAAATGAATAATTTCTTTTATATTTTTTTCAGTGCTGGGAGTGAACCTAGGGCCTCACATATGCTCACAAGTGTTATGGCACTGAGTCATATCCCTTTCCCATAAATGACTAATTTTTATTGAAATTAAAAGTAATATTGACCTAACAGCCCTATTTATTTTGTTCCAGTCTTTTATTTCATTCCACTTCTTGGTGGCCAATGTGGCCCTAAATAGATAAAATCTTGCTGACCTTAAGTTCAAGTGACAAGTGCACAGAAACACATACTTTGTTGGCTCTGAATCTGACAAACTGTGCAAGTGATTTTGAACCACAAGTAAGAGCCTTTGGTCATCACAATTCTTCCTGGCACACAGAAAGTCCAACATGGGTTGTCCCGACTATGTCTAAGGTACTTTTCCCTCTCTTTTTCAGAAGATACTGAGGCCACTGACCAGGCACTTTTTGTTTTTGTTTCATTTTAAAAAGTCATATCAAGTTGCTGATGAGGAAGAAGGGGTGCCTTACCCTGGTCTCCTCCTCTAGCTCCCCTCGCAGTTCTTCCATTTCAGGGTGAAGTTGTTCTTTTCTTGGGCAAGTTGTTTTATCAGAGCCTCCTTTTCTTCTAGTGGTTTCTAGGAATTCTTCTACAGAAAGATTTGACACAAAAATTAATTATGGTCCTTGTCAGTGATTCTTCTCCCACTTACTGAGTTTCAGGACAAACAGGACTCTTCCCCTAGAAGTTTTCTGAGAGTCTTTGGTGGCAATGAGTCTTTCCAGGTCTCAGAAGGGAACCCCAAAAGAAGAGCTGAATCTTAGCAACAGTTATGAGTTGATAACAGAAAAAATTATTTGTCTTATTTAAAAGACTCTGTGCTCCAGATCCTGAGGTATATAATCTAGTATAGTTCAGTACTTAAAGTATTTTATCATGCATTTTTCAGAGGATAAAACAGTTCAACTTACCAGGACTTAGATACCAATCATTTCACAATTCCTCCTTCCACATTCCAATCACAAGTTGTCATCTATACTTTCTGATCCATTGACTACACATGGGAGTTCCCACAGCACTGTCCTCAGGTTCACTTATGTAGACACTGTGTTTACTTGCTTATCATAAAGGATATCATAAAGAATACAAATGAATAGCCAAATGGAGGAGAGAGATGGAGAAGGGTATAGAGCTTACATGTGGCTTTCTCCATGCTGCCACTGTCCAGGAGCCTCCATTTCTTCAGCAAAGAGGTCCTGGATTCCAGTCCTTGGGTTTCTTTATTTGATTTAACCCTTTTTTCCTTTTTTTTTTTTTTTTTTTTTTTTGCTTTGGAGGCTTCTTTATATTGACATGAGTAATTAAATAATTGTCCCCTGCTGATCAACTAAACCCTCACCATTTCTTGGCTCTGGAGAGGCCAGGGGGAGGACTGAAAGTGAAAACCTTCTACCTGTGTCCTGGTCTTTCTGGACACCAGTTCCTATCCTGAAGCCATTTACAGGGCTCTGACACCAGTCATCAGCATAAAAATAGACACTAATTACTTCAGAGATTCCCAGAGCCACCTGACCAAAAAAAACCATGAGCTCACCTCCTTCTGCTTCCCTGGGCCTGCAGGAACCACAGGCATCTCTCAGACCCGCAGGCCTCTCTCCGGAGTAAGTCAATCTTGCCCTCCTTGCCTTGACTCCCCCAGCCTCATTCACCCTCCCATCTCCCCCACCAGTCTCTCCCCCTAGCCTGGGTCCTGTCCCATTCCTGTCTTGGTGCCCCAGACACCTGGGGAACCACCACTGCTTCCTGATCCTTTGCATCCAGACCAACTCAGTTCCTTCTCAGGTCCCCAGGAACACTCTGGAACTGGCCCTGCCCTCACCTCTCTCTACTTCTTTGGGCCTAGAGGACCCAACAGCCTCTTTCCTGGACTCCAAGGCTGGCCTTTCCTCTTCCTGATCGTTTACATCCAGACCAACCCAGCTCCTCAGTGCAGTCCCCAGGAGCCCTTGGGGCCGCCTCCCACCCCCATCTTCTTTGCATCTCTGGGTAGCATGACCACCAGCTGCCCTAGACCAGCATCTTTCCTGGGCCTGGGTCCAAGGCCAGTCCAATCCGCAGATTCCTGAAGCCAAAATCTTTTCTGGAGGGATCCAAACCTTAAGACAAAGCCTGAGAGCATCTGATCCTCGTCTGACTTGGGCCTCTGTGGGAACTCCTGAAGACAAAAGTAGTCTGGCCACTCCAATATAAAATAAAAAGAGAGAACCAGAAGCTTAGATGAACCACCTTTTCATACCCAAAAAGTAAACCACAAAGAAAGTTCACAAAAAGAAGCACACCTAAACTTGAAGGCTTGAGTCTCACACAAGAATCAGAAACTGCAAAATAAATTCACGTGTCAAAATCACAGAGAAAAAAAATTACATGAAAAACCAAAATAACATATCCCCACCAAACAAGAATAGTTCTCTAGAGGAATACAATGAGAACTCCCTAGAGATAATGCAGGACATGGAACTCAAAAGAACAATTATAAACATGATAAAAGAATTCAGTGAATTTAAAGAACACACAAACAAAGAAATCAAAGAACTGAGGGAAGATAGGGATAAACTTCTGAATGAATTCAGAAAAGAGCTAGAAATATTGAAGAATACTCAGACTGAGATAAAGAAGGAAGTGAAAGACTCAGTAAGCCAATTAGAAATGACAGGAGAAAGCCTCACCAATAGGATGAATGAAATGGAAAACAGACTATCAAGACAAGAAGATAAAGTGGATGAACTAGACCACTCAAGCAAAGACTATGAAAAATT
>NW_008345226.1:2352467-2354392 GCF_000622305.1 Nannospalax galili
AGGAATTGCATGACTCCATAAAAAGACCAAATTTATGAATCATAGGCATACAGGAAGGAGAAGAATCCAAAGATAATGGCATGGACCAGATCTTCAACAGAATCGTGGAAGAAAATTTCCCAAAATTAAAGAAAGACATGCTATACAAATACAAGAAGCATATAGAACACCAAACAGACAGGACCAGAAAAGGAACTCTCCTTGGCACAATATAGTAAAAACATTAAACGTACAAAACAAAGAGACAATACTGAAAGCTACAAAAGAGAAACAAGTCACATATAAAGGAAAACCCATTAGGATTACAGCTGACTTTTCAGTGCAAACTATGAAAGCCAGAAGAGCCTGGACCATAGTATTCCCAGTTTTAAAATGACGACAGACACCAACTCAGATTGCTATATCCTGCCAAAATACCTATTATAGTTGAAGGGGAAAGAAAAATCTTCCATGACATGAATAGGCTGAAGGAATTCATGTCCACAAAACCGGCTCTTCAGAGAGTTCTGGAAGCAATATAAAGAGCTGAAGAAAGGAATGACTATGTAATCAAAATGATAGCAACAAATACACATCTTTCAATAATAACTTTAAATATCAATGGACTGAACTCCCTAGTCAAAAGATGCAGGCTAGTTGAATGGATTAAGAAACAAAATCCATCTTATTGATATCTGAAAGAAACCCATTTCATCTTCAAGGACAGGCACTACCTTAAGGTGAAAGGGTGGGAAAAAATGCACCAAGTGAATCATACTAAGAAAAAAGCAGGTGTTACAATTCTAATATCTGATAAAATAGACTTTAAACTAAAACTAATCAGAAGAGATAAAGAAGGCCATTTCATTCTGATCAAAGGAACAACAAACCAAGAAGATAATCATGAACATATATTCACCAAACTCTAGTGCACCCAACTTCATAAAAACAGTACTATAGGTCTTTAAGACCGAGATTAATCCCAACTCATTAATAGCAAGGTACTTCAATACCTCACTGTCTCCATTAGATAGCTCAACAGGGCAGAGAGTTAACAGAGAGACATTTGAATTAAAAAATACCATATATCAAATGGAATTAACAGACATCTACCAAGTATTCCACCTAAGCACCAAAAGACATACTTTTACTCAGCATCCCATGGAACCTTCTCCAAAATCGACCATATACTGGGGCACAAAACAAACCTCAGCAAATACAAAAAGATTGAAATAATTCCATGCACTCTATCAGACCACAATGCAATAAAGCTTACAATCAACACCCGAAGAAGCCAAAATCACCACACGAACACATGGATATTAAACAACACACTCCTGAATGATGAATGGGTCAAAAGAGAAATTAAGAAAGAAATAAAAGTACTCCTGGAGCTAAATGAAAAGGACAATACAACACAACAAAACCTCTGGGACATGCTGAAAGGAGTCCTTAGAGGGAAGTTTACAGCTCTGAGTGCCTACATCAAAAAATCAGAAAAACACATATAAATGACTTAACACTGCAACTCAAGACACTTGAAAAACAACAAACGAAACAGCAAACAAAACCCAAACCCTGCAGACAAGAAAAAATAACAAAAAATCAGGGCAGAAATTAATGAAATTGAAACAAAGAAACCAATACAAAGACGAAACAAAGGAAACAATACAAAGACTCAACGAGACCAAGAGCTGGTTCTTTGAAAAGTTAAACAAGATTGACAGACTGCTAGCCCATAAACAGAGAAAGAAAGAGCACCTCCAAATCAACAAAATCAGAGATGAAAGGGGGAGAATCACAACAGACACCAGAAAGATACAGTACATTTAAGGCAATACTTTTGAAATCTATATGCTACTAAGTTTGAAAACCTATAAGAAATGGGCAGATATCTAAAGGCATGGGAACCACCAAAACTAAACCAAGAAGAGATTAACAGCTTA
>NW_008345226.1:2354420-2355214 GCF_000622305.1 Nannospalax galili
AATTGAAACAGTAATACAAAACCTCCCGACTAAAAAAAGCCCAGGACCAGATGGATTTACAGCAGAATTCTACCACACATTTAAAGAGGATCTACATCGAATATTACTTAATTTATTCAAAAAGATAGAAATGGAGGGAGAACTTCCAAATTCCTTTTATGAAACCAGCATCACTCTCATACTAAAGCCAACTAAAGAACAACCAAAAAAGAAAACTACAGACCCATATCCTTAATGAACATAAATGCAAAAATTCTCAACAAGATACTTGCAAACCGCATACAGACATATATCAAAAAGATCATCCACCGTGATCAAGTTGGCTTTATCCCAGAGATGCAGGGATGGTTCAAAATACATAAGTCAATAAATGTCATAAATCACATAAATGGGCTCAAAGACAAGAACCACATGGTTATCTCAATAAATGCAGAGAAGGCCTCTACAAAATTCAACATGAATTTATTTATGTTCAAAGTCCTAGAAGGAATTGGACTGGAGGGAACATACCTCAACATAGTTAAAACCATATATAACAAACCCACAGAAAACATCATTCTAAATGGAGAAAAACTGAAACAATTCCCATTGAAATCAGGAACCAGACAAGGCTGTCCACTATCTCCACTTCTCTTTAACACAGTGCTTGAAACTCTTACAAGGGCAATAAGAAAAGAGAAGGAAATTAAAGGAATAAGAATTGGAAGAGAGCAAATGATCCCTTTTTGCAGATGATATGATATTATATCTAAGAGATGCCAAAAATTCCACCAGAAAACTCCTAGAAATTATTA
>NW_008345226.1:2355235-2360468 GCF_000622305.1 Nannospalax galili
GTGTCAGATTAAAAAACTAATCTACAGAAGTCTGTAACCTTTCTATACACTAATAACAAGCAATCAGAGAAAGAGCACATGGAAATATTCCCCTTCACAATAGCTGCAAAAAAATAAAATACCTCAGAATAAACATGACCAAAGACATTAAAGTCCCCTACAATGAAAAATTTAAATCTTTAAAGAAAGACTGAGAAAGACATCAGAAGATGGAAGGACCTCCCAGCTCATGTATTGGAAGAATTAATATTGTGAAAATGACCATCCTACCAAAACTCATTTATAGATTCAATGCAATGCCAATCAAAATCCCGATGATAATCTTCACAGAAATGGAAAAAAATTATCCTAAGATTCATATGGAAGCAAAGAAGACCTTGGATAGCCAAAAAAACCCTGAGCACTAAGAGCAATGCCAGGGGGAGGGGATTACTATACCAGATTTCAAGCTGTATTACAGAGCTGTAGTCATAAAAACAACATGGTACTGGCACAAAAATAGACCCATTGATCAATGGAACAAAATTGAAGACCCAAATATGAATAAATGTAATTTCAGCCACCTGATATTTGACAAAGGGGCCAAGAATATTCACTGGAGGAAAGACAGCATGTTCAGCAAATGGTGCTGGCAAAACTGGATCTCCACTTGTAGAAGAATGAAACTAAACCCCTATCTTTCACCGTGCACAAAAGTCAATTCCAAATGAATCAAAGACCTAAATGTAAAGCCTGAAACTCTGAAACAGTTAGAAGAAAACATTGGGAACAACCTACAAGGTATAGGTGTAGGAAATGATTTTCTAAACTGGACATCAAATGCTCAGGAAACAAGGGCAAGAATTAACAAATGGGAACTCATTAAACTAAAAAGATTCTGTACATCAAAGGAGGCAACCAGGGAAGTGAACTGGAAACCCACAGAGTGGGAAAAAATCTAATCTGCAACACATCCAACAGGGGTTTAACATCCAGAATATATAACTAACTCAAAAAACAGAGAATCAAGAAGTAACCCAATTAAAAGATGGGCTAAGGAACTGAACAGAGAGTTCTCAAAAGAAGTAAAGATGGCTATGAAGCATCTTAAAAGATGTTCGACATCACTAATAATTAGGGAAATGCAAATTAAAACCACTTTAAGACTTCACCTTACCCCAGTCAGACTGGCTAAGATCAAGAGAACAAATGACACCGAATGTTGGAGAGGATGTGAGGAAAGGGGAACACTCATCCACTGATGGTAGGGCTGCAAACTGATTCAACCCCTGTGGAAAGCAGTGTGGAGAACTCTTAAAAACCTACAAATGAACTTACCATTTGACCCAGTTATACCACTTCTTGGCATATACCCAAAGAATTCATCCTGTTGCACAGACACTTGTACATCCATGTTTGTTGCTGCTCTTTTCACAATAGCTAAGAGATGGAAGCAACCTAAGTGCCCCTCAATTGACCAGTGGATAATGAAAATGTGGTTCATTTATACGATGGAGTTTTACTCAGCAGTAAAGAAAGATGAAATCATGAAATCTGCAGGTAAATGGATGGAACTAGAAACTGTTATACTAAGTGAAGTAACACAGACTCAGAAAAAAAAATTGACATATGTTCTCCCTCATGTGTGGACCCTAGAACCAAACCCTGATAAGTTGTGGTCACCGCCAGTGGTGGCCTCTCCTCTTTTCTTGTGGGTGCTGCTCCTTTGTTCTCACGGGCATCAAGGCTGCTCCTCCTGCTCACCCTGTGCTGAGGCTGCTCTTCTACCTGCCCTGGGCTGAGGCCACTCTTCTGCTTGCCTGCTGCTGAGGCAGCTCTTCTCCTTGCCCTGTGCTGCCTCCTGTCGTCACTGCTTCTGCCCAGTCCCAGACCCCAGGGCTGTTGAGGAGATTGTGTCAGCGGAGCCACATTCATACACAAGAGACCAGGTTCAGTGACAGGGTGTGCTTTATTGCAGGAAGGCACAAGCTTATATAGTGATGGTGGTCCAATCACAGTACAGCAAGTAGGATACCTTATTAGCATCATCCTATTAGCATAACAGACTTAACGTCCTATCACAGAATAGAGGGTAGGATGCTTCATTAGCATACTGGGTTTCAGATTACAGATCCTGGATTCCTGGAAACCATGTGACCCTGACAGTTGCAATATCACCCTAGGCTCAAGCCTGTCCCCCAAATCTCCCCCCTTTTTTATTTTTAAAGGTGAGATATATAGCATATTGATATCAGTCCAGATACATCAAGGCGAAGTACAATGGCTCAGGGAGTTATTGTATCAAGAGCCCCCTCCCTCAAGATGGTGAGCTTCCTTAAGAGCAGGTGATGCCAACTCCATGCCAACCAGTGGGAGTCAAGATTCTTTGCCTCAGCATTGTTGTCCCCACCTCAAGGGTCACCCAGCATAATGGACTGTGCCTGTCTTAGGTTGTCCCGTCTATCAGGATCTTACCCGTCATTGACTACCATCCCTCAAAGAGTGAGTCCCTTTGTGTGGTTTGGCAGAGGGATAGGCAGTACATCCAGTACTGGCTTGTTTAAAGGCTTCCTCAGGGGTCAAGAATTTGTTGAAACCTGTCAGAGGCCAATTATAGGTTGATAAGGGCAAGGAACAGTGGGTCCTTGTTTTCAGAGACATACCTGGCAAGATCTGGAGGTGGGCAACAGCTAACTGAACCAGAGAAATACGAGTTTTAACAAAATTAAGGCAACCCTTCACAATACAGGGTCCAAAAATCAGAAGAGTTAGTATAATAAGGGGAACAGCTAAGGCAGACAGGAGCATGGTACATCTGTAGTTCAGGGAACCATTGGCCCGGGGGATGTAGATTTTTACATGGAACAAGAGTTGCTAGAGCTTGAGAGCTAACAATACTGATAACATAAATAATAAGGAACATAGACAAAGGTTTTCTTCTAGATTGAGGAGTTAGCTTAGCTAATGTCTCTATTTGCGGAGAGAGATGTTTGAGTACTCCCCAGGTTGGTGGCTTTCATTGTCTGCAACGTTGGGTCAGTCTCTTGGTGGTTGAGAGGTGGATTGCTTCCTCCAGGGTCAGGGCTTCCATCTCCAGGGTTGGTGGTTGTGGAGGGAGGGTTTTATCACAGGCAATTTTGATGTTCTGGGCTGGAATCCAAATGGGGGCTGGAACATTATCTGGAAAGACACAAGCATAGCCTTGCCCTTGTGCTAACAACAGGTGTCCATAATATGATGGACATATTTGAGCTTGCCAAAGGAAGGGAAGTAACTGCTAGCGCTTGAGAGAAATAATAAGGAACATAGACAAAGGTTTCCTCCAAATTGAGGACTTAAAGCTCTATTGTCTCTGTTTGTGGAGTGAAATGTTCGAGGTTGCCTCAGGTTGGTGGCTTTTGTTGTCTGCAACGTTGGGTCGGTCTCTCGGTGGTAGAGATGTGCGTCACTTCCTCCAGGTTCACGGCTGTCATCTTCAGGGTCGGTGGTTGTGGAGGGAGGGTTTTTGTCGCAAGCAATTCTGATGTTTCGAGCTGGGATAGCATTATCTGGAAAGACATAAGCATAGCCTCGCCCTTGCATTAACATCAGGTGTCAATAATATGATGGACATATTTGAGCTTGCCAAAAGGAGAAAAATTAGTGGCATCCATTTGCCATATTTTATATGGGCCAAGACTTCTAGGGAGGGTCCCAGCGGGTTGTAATGGCCCCAAAGGTAGAAGAGGGGCACAAGAAGAGCATGCATGGACCAAATGCACGCAAAGCCGCACTTGTTCAAAGTAGCAAGGAGGTCCCTGTGCCTGGGCTTGCTGGGTTTTAAAATGGCCACGCCCTACAAAGGTGTCAAATCCAATGTTTTGAACATTGGCATTTCTATTGTGTTTTGCCTGTTGTTTACACTCATTTTGATAGACAGCCTTCCATAAGAGAAAATCACCTCCCTGTAGACAGGCACGGGCAATATTCTGCCAGTAATAGGGGGTGTTGGCTGCATGGCTGATTGTTTCTAATAGCTGACCAAACCAAGGAAAATGAATGCCTCAATGGCTGCCTTACACAGCTTTTTAAAAGTATCATGAGAATATGCATTCCAGACATTAGATGGTAACCAGGAAAAACTCTGGAAAGTCACCATTGTATCATAGGAGAGGGGCCTAGATGGCAGAGGCTTCCAGTCCTTCTCTGGAAGGGAGGGGTAGATGGACTTGGGGGAAACTTCCTTAGAGCTAGTGCAAGATGGTGGAAAGTAGCGATCACCCTATAATGGCGAAGTAGAGGCTGCCTTAACTTCTTGTTTTCCATCAAAGCCAATACAAGATGGTGGAGGGTAGCCACCACCCTGTAATGGCAGGGAAGAGGTGATTTTTACTTCCTGTTTTTCATCAGGGGACCATCGGACCCTAATTTATCATTTTTTACCTCATTATCACAGTCATCATTTCCACATCAGAAGAGAAATCAGTTAGTTTGGTTTTGACTGGAAATGCCTGGGACAAGCCGTCCCCACTATCCTTTTACTTTATTTATGTTTTTTAGCATGAGATTATTCTGCTCAGGGGCATTGGGGGGAACTCCCCAAAGCGAGGCCAGAATGGCAGTCTCAATGGGGTACAACAGCCCACATAATGGACTCCCCTCCCTGACTTCTCTCTTTCTGGTCATGAATAGCACACAAGCCCATTGCTCCAGATCCCAACAGCAGGAATCTGTAAACCAAGGAGAAGAGCTAGCACTTCATCTAATGCCTTAGTTACTTCCTTCTCTATTACCCTAATTTGCCTACTCCTGAGGAGAGAAACCAGTGCAGCATTGCAGGGGCCGGCAGCAGCTGGATGGCTATTCCCCATACTGGAGGTCACTCACCCTGCAAGACATACACAGGACGACTCAGGAGCCATTCAGGAAGATGATCGGTGGAGACAGGAACAACACGCCAAAGCAAAAACTGTGAGCCAAAAGAAGAAACACAGGAGAACGAAAGCAACGAGCACCCATGGAAGAATCACTGGCAAAGGGGGCATCGGGAGCCCTGAGTGTTACAGCTCAGTGTGTTACAGCTCCGTGGGGCAGGAGGCTTCGTGCCCCACATTGTGCGTCAGCTGCAGTCACCACCAGCAGCGGCTGCTTCTCCGTTCTCATGGGTACTGCTCTTTTGTCCGTATGGGCGTCAAGGCTGCTCCTTCACTCACCCTAGGCTGAGGCTGCTCTTCTTTCTGCCTGCCCTGGGCTGAGGCCACTCTTCTCCTTGCCT
>NW_008345226.1:2360934-2370303 GCF_000622305.1 Nannospalax galili
AGGGAAAGAAGGAGCTCAAGAGAGGTAGGACCATAGGAGAAGATATTATTAAGGGAGAAAGGGGGGAAATGGGGGCACCTTCAGTGGGAAAACTGTGATAGTGGGGTGAGACAATGCGAGAGATAAACAATGCCTAGCTAGTTTTGAAAAGCAGAGGGAACCATATTACTCCTACAACCTACTGACGAATTATACATTGCAGATCAAGAAATATATTTCTAGGTAAGGTTTATCTGAGAACAACTGTCTTAGCTCAAGATTTATCTACATGACACACAGTAATTAAAAGTACCAGACTGGTGGAACTAAACTTCTTGGATGTATAACAAACATACTTTGAGGCCTATAATAATTTGGTCAGAGGGACATAAAAGACAGTTTTTGCTCCTTGCCCTCTTAGGTTGACTAGTTCCAGGGGACTATAAGCATCTCTCAAAATGTCCTGTAATTCTGTTGGGTCACCTGTCCTCTTGATCAAGGAGGCTGAGAAGACACCATCAGATAGACTTGAACCAGTGTCCAGTCTACAAAGAGGAGGGTCAACACAGAGGAATCATTTCCTTCATGCTTCCAAGCAAAGCTAACCATGGTTGAGCAGGACCTTTGACTTATCTTTACATAGGTGGAACTGGTAAAAAGAAAGGAGCTCATGTGACCCCTGAGGAACAGATCCTCAAATGACCTTAAGAGTAAAAATTAATTGGTTTGTCTGGGCCAAGTGTATTGCCTTAAACACCCAAAAGGAAAGTATAACCAAAGATTAAAGGAGCCCGTATAATTTTTTAAGAGTCCATATGCATAGCTAAAGGCTGCATAACAAGCAACAATGCCAGATAGGAGATACCTTCTTTTGAGTTGTTGGCCAGGGTGGCCCAAGGGACTCCCAGAGATTAACCCAGCATAGAACTGGGAAAATGAACAGTAGACTCCAATCTTATCTAAAGGAATATTGACAACTGATTGCTGCTAGATGAGGAACAGTTGACCCTCCTAAAACAAAGACCTCTAGATAGGGTGACTAAATTTACTAGAAGGGAAAGTAGTGGGGAATGGCTGGGGGGTGCCGACAACACAGCAGACAGTAGCAGGGATATCAGAGTATAAGGGCTCTAGTTTTGGGACAGAGGCTATGGGAGGGTGCCATCTAGGAAGTGGGTGTATAGTTGAATAAGATGGTTTGAGATGTTCAGTGTGATATACACAAAAAAAGTCAAATTTTTAAAAATGTGTTGTAATGGAGGAGGAAGCATGGAAGTTTATGTCATGTTAATTAGTAGAGGTGATAAACATTACCAGTGAAATCTACCCGATGACTTTATAGACATACACAGGCGCCAAGGATCCAAGTGCCACCAATTATGACTAATAATAATCAGATACATACAGATTAGTGATGCATGTGCCAACATCCCAGTGTTAGTAGCAAAAACAATGAGTCTTTCTGCCAGGAACAATATATTCTAAAATGAAATGGAGATCTTTTTTAAAGGTTAAAAACTCATTAAATTTTATGTCTTACAGGGCTTATACTGAGTTCAATATTGTATAACCGTATTAATTCAACTAGAACCTAGAAACTTACAGCCACTTGTGAAAGAGATGTACTTTCCCTGTAGTGTGTTACTGAATATATTAAAGCTGTAGTGAAATGCTTCTTCTAATCTCTTCTAATCATGTAGTTATTAAAAATTTTTTAAAAATAGTGATTAGAAGTGAATTTTTCTGTATGAAACTGTGCATTTTAATAATGAAATGGAGATCTTTTTTAAAGTTTCTAACCTCATTTAATTTTATATCTTATAGGGTTTATACTGAGTGCAATATTGTATAACTGTAATAATTCAACTGTAAATCTAAAAATTTACAGCCAATTTTGAAAGAGATGCATCTTACCTCTTGAAATTGTTATTACATTTGTCAATGCTGTTATAATGAAATGCTTCTTTTAAATATGTGGTTATTAAATAAATAATTTTAAAGATTTAAAAAATTTTACTTCAAGTTTAATAGTAGAGGTGATAAACATTACCAGTGAAATCTACCTGATGACTTTATATCCATACTCAGGTACTAAGAATTGAAGTGTAACCAACTGTGACTAGTAATAATAAGATACATAGAAATTAAAGACACATGTTCAAACATGCAAGTGTTAGCAGCATTAAAAATATAGGAAACAACATATCTTAAAATGAAATGGAGATCTTCTTTAAAGGGTAAAAACTTATTCAATTTTATGTCTTACAGGGTTTATACTGAGTTCAATATTGTATGACTGTATTAATTAAATTGTGAACCTAAAAATTTACAGCCACCTTTGAAAGAGATGTGTCCTTACTCTGGAATGTGTTACTGAATATGTTAAAGTTGTAATGAAATGCTTCTTCTAATTATGTGGTTATTAAATTTTAAAATTTTTTTTAAAAATGAAAGAATGAATATATCTACATACATACATAAAAACATGTGTAATGAATTCTAAAATCCCACACAATATAAAAAATCAAATTTGTTAACATCACTACTGATCTCATCAGGGAAGTCTTGAAGCATGGAAAGCCTTCTAGCTCATGGTGGCATATACATATTTTCTAAATTACTATTTTGATTAAAAGCTTGAAATGACAAGCTTACTTTGTTAAATTTTGAGAAAATATCTACCAAATGTAGAGACCTGAATAAGCATAGTTTGATTCTCAATTGTTTGTTCAAGTTAAGATGATACTCCCTGAAAAAACCACTCACAACAAGAGGGCACAAACTTGAAATCCTTAGCACTCGAAAAGTTGAAGCAGGGGAACCTCAAGTTCAGAACCAGCTTGAACTACACAGAGAGATCATGTCTCAAAAAAATGTTTGGAAGACACTAGCATAGGCTAGAACTTGAGACAGTCAATTACTTTACTTCAGCCTGAAACAGATGTTCTTTATGCATATTTCACGCTGTATCACACAGAATATTAAAGACATGTACTTAGAGGTGAGGTGCAATAAAATAATTTTTTCTACTTCATTAAAGCCATTCTTAAGTGAAACTTTTAAAACTGCATGTATATTAGTGAATATGCTTACTAGTGCAAGTAGTGCTGCTGGCTGAATTTGTGATGAGCCTGCAACGTTTTTAATGGTTGTTGCTTGCACATGATCAATACATATGGAAAAAGAATTAAAGGGGATATGTGTTATACTGAAATAGCTTTAATGTTATAGATTCCCTGGCAAAGACTCTTAAAGATCACTAGAGATCCCATAGACCAAACTTCAAGAATCTCTGGGTGAAGCATCTTATTTAAAAGGATTTCTAAAAATTCAATCTATTAGAAGGTTGAGACTACCAAATGATTTATATCACAGAAGACTGTTGACTGATAGCTTCATTAACTATACGTAGTATAGGCCTCCTCTGAAAGCAGACATTAGAAGCTCATAGGACATTGCATGAGAAAGAAACATGTAGTGTTGACAGAAAATCTGGACCATGAACTCAGGGGTGGGGGGAGTAGGCATAGAAGAGTATACACTTTAAATTATGCAGAAACCAAAAGGCAAAGATTGGCATTAAGAAAAAGGAAGGAAAAGGTCCTGCACCCTAAACACAAGGGTCCTCTCACAACCATTGTAACTTCACTAACTTACCCACAGACTTCCTCATTAAACATGATTACAGTGTTAATGCTGGTCACTAAGGGGAAGCTGCCAAGGCTATTCAAACAACTTTTATATAAAAGTTCCTTTAGGCAAGACATACTCATATACTTCTGGAATGTGGAGTCAGTACACTGATGACTGATGTGTATCAAGGCCAACCATCACACACCCTGTTGGCAATAGGAAAGGATCCTATATAGTGTCCTTCCAAGAAATGGAAATGCTCTCTTCTAGATTTTTAATTTTGCCAACTCATTTTATTTTAGCTCTGACCTTTGATAAAGAATTTTGTTTAACTGACAGGTTCAGGCTAAGCCAACAAAAAAAAGTAGAAAATGAAAATGTTTTACTCTCCCTCACTGTATATTGAAGATTAGTCATTAAGACACTGATCTTTAGTTTTATAGAACCAATCAAGAAGTACCAAGCAGCTCCTGTCATAGACTGTCCTCAAACCCCAGGACTTTACCTCTTCTGTTGGCTTCTCCCTCTTCTCTATAACCACTGTAAGTAGGAGTAGGCAAATGCAGGCCTTTGCCTCCAATGCAATGCCTTTTCCTTCATAGATTTCATGATACAGTACCCTGGCTTCTTAGGTCTAGTAGACATTTCCGCAGTCATGATCTGGCCATGTTGTTAGTGGTATAGCGAATTTGTCCCAGAACCCATATCCTTTGATTTTTGGTTGTTATCTACAAAATCTCAATAAAAAACTTTAGTTTCAGATATCTCTTGGTTTCTAAAATTTTAACAGTCTATTAGAATGCAAAAAGACACACATTACAGAATGATGTCATGAAGCCTATGATCTTCACTCAATAATTACAAAATCTCAATAAAAACTTTAGTTTCAGATACCTCTTGGTTTCTAAAATTTTAACAGTCTATTAGAATGCAAAAAGATACACATTACAGAATGATGTCATGAAGCCTATGATCTTCACTCAATACTCAAAATTATCTACCTCTGAGCATTAAGAATGTACTGTGTCTTTTCATTTACCACAAAATTTGTCCCTGAAAATATATTACTGAAAGTGTTTTTAATCATAGACAGATATCTACTCCATCTAATCACAGTAGATAAACAAGTTCAAGACATGGCTAAGTAAACTACAGCCAATCTATTTGACAGACTATAAGCAATCATTATAAATAATGAGTATAAAAAGGTACAAAATGTAATAATATTTTATTTCCCAAAAGATTACTACAATATAAAAAATTACAAATTTTAAAATATTAAATAGTAGTTGGTTGTGATAACCACTGGACACTTACCTAGATTTAATATTCATCAAGTATTTATAGGCACCAATAAGTGCCAGACAGTGTTCATTGAAAAAAACAGACCCATGCCCTTGTGGAACTCATATTCCAGCAGATGGAAACAAGCATTGCAAGTAGGAAGTCTGAGTGAAGGTAACAAATACTATGGAAAAAGAATCACAACAGTATTATTGAGGAAGTGGGTTAACAGTGCTCAAATCCCTTGTTCTCTAAAGGAGTGCTTTGACAGCTGCCTCATAGCCGCTGGCTTAATTCATCTCCAAGTCTTCCTGAAATAAATAAAGTATTTCAGGCAGAGGAAACAGCTAGACAGCCACTCTAGGTTACGAGCTTGTCTGGTGTGTTTAAAGCACATTAAAGAAGTCAGTGTTGCTAAGGTGAAATGAGAGAACCAACTGGCAGAAAATGCCAGAGAGATGATGGGGACCTAATCATATAGGCCTGCATTGGCTATTATACCACATGGCTTTTACTGAGTATAAAAATAACATAGGTTCATGATTTAAAATTATTCAGTGAGGCAGAAGTCATACAAGAATTCTATCCTTATATAGTGTGGACAGCCCCTACGTCCTTTGATCTTCAGATTTACTCTGCCAGTTCCACATCAGTTTTCTTATTGGCAAGGCCTCCCAAAGCAACAGAGAGCAGACCTTTGCCAGAAAAGAAGCATGTCATCCAGGCAAGTCCAACCCAGACACTTCGGGATAGATATGAATGCTTCCCAACACAAAATGGCAAGCTTACTTAAATAAAATTTTATGAAATTTTTTGGTAATTCTTTTTGTAACTCAATTGTACAGCTCTCAGGCATGAACTTGGTAGATGACAATGTCATGCCACAATGTCAGAAGGTTGAACAGATCAGCAAGATAACTGTCAGGCTATTTTACTCTCCTAGAATCTTCAAGTTCTCTAAGTCTGTGTGTACTCTCAAATGTGCCTCCATGAGTCTCCTGAGGTAAAGGATTATTCACAGTAAAGGAAACATATCTACTCACCACTCTATGTAGCTTTGCTTTCTGTGCTTTCAGGTCATTGGCCAACTGAGTCACCTCATCCAGTTTTGTGTTTGATTCATTCAAGCATCTTTCATACAAACTACAGAGTTTCTCAGCATTACCCTGTGAGTTGCAAAAAAAAAAAAAAAAAGGTTGATCATGATGGAGTGAGTTAGTTCATACTGAGTTACCTACAAAGGGAGGGTGATGATATGAGGCTCTGGGATTGTCTAAGTTCTTCTGGAGTAAAGACCATAGGCAACATCAAGAAAATGCATATTATACTTTAAGCAAGTGCAACAAATTCTAAGTATAACATCCATAAGAGTTCTAAGCTTCTCAGACTAGAGGTGTCAGTGATGAAATCCAACTCCCTGGATTTTAGGTGTTGCTCTAGAATTCTTTACTCTTCAAGAGAAGAAAGAATGTCAAATCAATTATCAATGGGGTGTCAGATATGATCAGGATATTTACACAGATGGGCTTCTGTAGTTCTATAGATTTTTACATAGAGGTTTTTGTGAAACAATCTATAAATAATTTTTAATGTCTTCTATCTTCTCTATTGATGGCAATAATAGTAATAATTCTAGCAAAAGTTAGTATTTAGGTACTATTTCATACTCAGCTCTTTTTAAGGCTCTTTATATGTGTTAAATCTAAATTTATGCCACACTCACATACCTTGTCTCTAAAAAGAGTAAATATTGTAGAAATTAAAGACTAAAGAGACAAGAGATTACACACTCCAGAACCTGAGAAAACTGAGAACCGAAACAGGTGAAAAAGTGAAAGCTGTTGGTAAGCCTAACAGTCTGTGTTAACCTAATTACTATAAAATACCAGTAGTCACAGACTAGGTCTATTTAAAGGTAATGCCAGAGTATCCTATGGAAAACACTTGGACCAACAAAAACTTTGGACACCTCCAGGCAGAGCCCATGTTATGTTGAAGATTGCTCTCATTAAGCTTGTTTACACTAATGAGTATTCTAAAAGTCCCATCTTTAATGAGTATCTAACATACAATAGGCACTTAATAAATGCCTAAAATATTGAAACTATTCCAGATTTTAATAAGAGGTTGGCCTATGTATAGACTGAAATCACGCTCAAACTTTTCTCATAAACTCCAGCTCACAGATATTACTTGCACAGGACATTACCCACAGATTGGCAAAGAAATGAAGAAACAGTTTGGACACATGCCTGTTTGAAGGCTGACAAAGAAAGTGCCACAATTCCAGCTATATATGCTCACAAAACATGTGGGGTTCTTGATGGTTTTGAAGCCAAACCTGGGAGAGTCAATGACTGGATTCTCATACAATACCATGAGCATCATGGTGACTATAACATTAATGTTAAATGCCAGGTAATGAAAACATGTATAAGAATCCACATATTGAAAACAGTTACAACAGTAATAATAGAAACCATTGCAATTCATCTGTTATTGTAAATAATATTTTAAATTTTAATACATTTGCTTGCATGGCTAAAGGTGATTTTGATAGTCCCAGTTGTCACATTTGCTTCTTCTTCACAATATCCCTCAGAAGTTGAGACTGGTTTCATTTTATAAATGAGAAAACAGCCTCAGAGAGGTTTAATATCTTGCCCAAATTCACAATGCTAGTAAGTGTCAGGTATGGGGTTTGAACTGAAATTGTCTGTGCAGGTGCAATTTAAAATGAAACAAAATCTCAATACTTAAATTCGTAAACATCTGTCATATGATGCAGTGATAACAAAGGTATTAAAGATTAATTGATTAGATGTACCAATTGATGCAAACTATTAGGAAACTGAATAAACATATGACTATATAGGCTATCCTTATTTTAAATTATACCTTCTATTAACCCCCCACACTACTTCCATGTTCAGAAGTCTATAAGGAAGGCTTCCAAGTATCGACCTTGGCTCTGGTCATCTAATCCACATGGGTCAGATGGTCATCCACTTGTAGCTGCAGGTCAGTCTTGTCTTGTTCTAGTGCCTGCTTGACCTGTTGTAAACTTTCTACCTGGCCTTCAAGCTCAGCCAGCCTATCTGTATGTCTCTTTTTCAAAGAGTCAGAAGTTGCTTCAAAGTGCAGTGTGGCTTCCTCCACATCATAGCAAAGCTTTTGACATCTTTCTTCCTGTTGCTTAGTTATCTCCAGGCTCTCATTCAACTCTTCTAGGTCTTGGGCAAGCTCAGCTCTCTCTCTTTCTACCTTGTCTTGAGTTGTCCTTTCAGTCCCTAATTCCTCTTTCAAATTTCATATCTGAATCTAGCACAATAAATAATTTTGAATTATGATAATTACGTGTAACATTCTGTCCCGGCCTGCGGGACTTTCAACGGGGTACCTGGAGTGAGGAGTGGGGATTGAATGGGGCAAGAGGGTCCTTTAGAAAATCAAAGAAATGAAATAAATCTGTAGTTTTAACCTTTACTCCAAGCTTTTATAGGGAAGCAGAGGGCGGAAGAAGCTGGGCGGGAACCTTCTGCTGTTTACCACACATTCCACAGCCAGACCACGAGGCAGGATGTTTTTACAGGATGAGGAAATTTACAAGGTTGAGGCAGAAAAACATGTTTTTCACAAAGTCATCAGACTACTCTTAAAAGGAAGTCAGAGGCTGAAGCTGTAAACAGCTTGCTTCACAGACAATAGTTACTGTTTCTGGGTAGGGGGCCCATGGCTCCTTACAGGTCCCCCTTTTTTATTATAAACAAGAGCATGGGGCCAAGGCCGAATGATCCCTTAGGGAACCACACCTGTCTTAGGTTGGAGAACTTTTTATCTGATGCTCACCCATCATGGGCTAGGGCAGCTGTGTCGGCTGCCTGCCTGTCTTAGGTTGCTTATCAGTAAAGGTCTCTCTTACCCGTCTTTGGCTGACCAGTTCAGCTCTCAAGGAGACAACTGATCACGTTGTCATAAGGCCTGGCAGGCTCAAAGGGGTCGTCTCGATCCTCGAGCTCCAGCCTGTGATAATGCACTTGAATAGGTTTAGCTGCCAGATCATTAATCTGACTCTTAATGAAGGTTGTGATCCTTTTGAAGGCCCAGGGGCCGAAGGATATTACAGCCAGGATGGCTAGGAGGGGCCCCAATATGCTGGGCAAGAGGGTTGAAACCCAAGGTGATGTGGAAAACCAATTTTTATACCAACTATCCTGTTGATCCCTTTCCCTTTTGTGCCACTCCAGCCCCTCCCTCAAGATCTTTATGTTATCTTTTACAGTACCAGTCTTATCTAGGTAAAAACAGCATTGCTCTTTAAGAGCCGTACAAAGTCCCCCCCTGCAAGTAAGGGGACAAACAGTGTATAGCACAGAAGGGCACAGCATCACAGGCAAAGTCAGGAGAGGAGAACGGTGGGTGCCAGGTGGTGGAAACAGTCCATAGGAAACACGAACAGAGTCCAAAAACCCA
>NW_008345226.1:2379174-2401973 GCF_000622305.1 Nannospalax galili
CTAGAAAGGGACTGGGTTGCTCTGGGTGAGAAGGGTCAGGAAGCAGTATTGGTTCCCCAGGTGTCTGGGGCCCCAAGACTAGGAGTGGCGCAGGGCTCAAACTAGGAGTATAGAATGGCGAGGGGGGGGGATGGAAGGGTGAATGTCAGGATTAGCATTTTTATACGCCAACTGTTTCACATACTCAAGCGCTGTTTCAACATTTCAAAATATTTTCCCTGTTGTGGTCATTAACCAATGAACAAAATCTCCAAAAGGCTCATCAGATCCCTGCTTAACTGAAATGAGAGAAGCTCCCAGGTCCCCTTTGACCGGAAGTTTTCTCCATGCTTTCACGGCAGCAACTTGAATTTGTGCAAAAAGACCTGCATCATAGTGCATCTGTCGTTCACTGGATTCATACTGGCCTCCACCTATTAACATATCAAAATCCCATCCATTTCCAGTTTGTTGATTAGTTCCAACTGTTTCTTTACAGTTGTCATAATACTCTGATTTCCATAGCAAATAATCACCCCCACTAAGGACTGCCTTTACCAGAGTATTCCAATCAATAGGAGTTAGCCATTTTTCAGCCTCCCCTTCCACAAGAGCCAAGGTATATGGAGCTGTAGCCCCATACTGCGACACAGCAGCCTTTAATTCTTTGATTACTTGGAATTCATGTCCTCTATGATGTCTCCATGTCTGCTTCTGGTCATCAACTGTTTCTGTTATGGGAAAAGCCTCCATATGGGAGGAAAATCTATCAGGGTCATTAAAATTTTCTTTATATGAATGGAGGCCAGGCCCTCCGGGGAATGGATGAGCTCTTTCTCTATCTGCTCTTCCTTTATCTACAACAGCCTCACTACCTCTACCTAGTTGACTGAGAACTCCTTCTAAAAATCTCTTTAGCTTGGGCAACTGCCACTACTGGCTCATGTCCATCTCTCTTATCTATTAACTCTCTTATTAAATTCCAATAAGAAAAAGCAGTAACCAGGACCTTTCCCAGTTCAAAGACCTTATAGTAATCCTCTAGTGCACTTTCTACTCTCTTCCATCTTTTAATGTCTATCAAGCCCTCCTGGGGAAACCAGGGACAAATTTCTTTAACAAAAGCAAAGAAATGAAACAAATCCATAGTCTTAACCCTTACTCCCCTGTCTTTAAAGCGTCCTTTAACTGCTTAACATAAAGCTCATGCTGACTCAATTCTTGCCCCATGATCTGACGTTTCCACTGACTTTCGGTTTCAGCCAAGGCAGGTTCCCACGGCAGCTCCGATGTGTCTCAAAATTTGTCAAACACGTTCCTTTTCACGTGTCTCCCTCACTGCTGCCTCAGTATCCAAGCCCCATGTTGGGCGCCAGATGTCCCGGCCCACAGGACTTTCAACGGGGTACCTGGAGTGAGGAGTGGGGATTGAATGGGGCAAGAGACACAGAGAATGGAGACAAGACAGTGCTCTGATCAAGTCTCGTTTATTGAACATCTGCACAAAGCTTTTATAGGGAAGCAGAGGGCGGAAGAAGCTGGGTGGGTATGTTTTGCTGTTTACCACACATTCCACAGCCAGACCAAGAGGTAGGATGTTTTTACAGGATGAGGAAATTTACAAGGTTGAGGCAGAAAAACATGTTTTTCACAAAGTCATAGGGCTACTCTTAAAAGGAAGTCAGAGGCTGAAGCTGTAAACAGCTTGCTTCACAGACAATAGTTACTATTTCTGGGTAGGGGGCCCAGGGCTCCCTACAACATTCTATATTCAAAAAGGTCTATGTTATTCATTTTTATTTCAATTTCAAAAGCTAACATGACATTCTTTATTTCTAACTAAAGAAAATGAAACACACAGAAATTAAGTGATTTTCCCCCAAAGCAATACCAAGAAGCGTAATTAAAATTTTGAGTTCTTTCAGTTCTTCCAGCTCTTAATGATGGGCAACACTGTCAAATCGCATACATGGAGGGAGACTTAGCAAAGAACACCCCCCAAAATAGCAACCTCCTTTCTAATCATAAAAAATAATCATAAAAATTGGGGCTGGAGAGATGGCTCAGCGGTTAAGAGCACCAACTGCTCTTGCAGAGGACCTGAGTTCAATTCCCAGCACCCACAGGGTGGCTACAAACTGTCCTTAGCTTCAGTTCCAGGGGAATCCAAAGCTCTCTTCTGACCTCCACAGCATTGCACAACATAGGTGCACACACATGCAGGCAATACACTCATACACATAAAATAAAAATAATAAATAGAATATTTAAAAAATAATAATCATGAAATTTACTAATTATAAATAATGTAATGGGTTATGTACTGTTCTTCCCATTTAAATGTATTTTTAAATTCAATAATATCATCTGAGAGGTTGCCAAGGTTAATGAGTTATAAAAAATTATATGCCCCGAAACTTAGCGCAATGTCTAGTTCACACAAACATTCAGTACACATGCTATTTGTAGTTACTATACTCATGAGAAGGAATTTAATCTTAAGAAATAATTGACCTTCTGCCTTTAGCTGGCTAAGGGTATGGGTGTTTTGGCAGAAAATTTGTTAGTAGAGCACCAAGCATCCTTCGGTTATGTAAACCGAAGCTCTTTTACCATCTTCTGAAGCTGAGAAACCAGGCCTCTCTCATTCTCCACCTTTGAATTCATCTGACTCATTTCTACTTCCTTCCTACTTAGGAAAATGTGACAAAAAGAAGTTGTTAGAATAATAACATATTTAAATATTTTAAAATTAAAAGTTAGCATGTGAATTCTTAATATAAAAATCCAACCATACATTTACATTTGAAGTTTTAGTGACTATTACATAATCCTTGCTCGCTCTTTACAAGAAACCATGATGATGTGTTTGGTGTGCATCCTTCAAACTGTTCTTTAAGTACTCACAAGAATTTTTGTTTATGTATACATAGTTGAAGGAATAATATTTTTGTACTGCAAAAGCTATAGCAGTGTATTAATTTGCATGTATAGATGTACAACTTAAGCCTATCCCAATAATACAAGGGAGATGCTTCTAAAGTCCCAAACAGAGACAGCTTCACTGAACAGTTCATTATGGCATCCCACAAGATGTGCTCATCCTATAGCATATTTGCAAATTTCTCTTTTTAATAGTCATTGTATGAATTTGTGTAAGCTTGATTATTGTAGATGCTTATCAGTAGAAGAATGCAACATTTGTCCTCTTGTGGTTCGCATATTTTACTCAGCCCAGTGTCCTCTTGGTTCATCCACACTGTCATACATGACAGCATTTCCTTCTTTTACAATGCCTCAGTGCACACTTAGGTTGTATGTCTATCTTCACCTTTGTAAACAACGTTGTGTTTTATAATGGCTTTCTTTTAATACTGTGTTATTTAGTACACTGGATTTTGGAAATCATATATGGTGGGAACTTAAATTTTACTTCAGAAAATGAATAGTTAATAATGTCAGTGTGGCACTGATGGCTCTATCCTGCAATTCACTGTGTGAAATGCTACCCTTAACATGTTATGAATTTTAAATACAAAAAGGTCCATTTACAGATTCTAGTTCTTAAGTAGCTATTTCCTGAAAACACAAATTTCTAAAATGTTGACACTGTGGCTCATGGTCCACAAAGATGTGCCATATCATCTCACCTTGCTGAACTGACACCATTTTTATCACAGAATGCAAAGGAAACTCTATCATCATTTTCCAGTACACTATTCCATCACATTCATAAGGTGACCCATTTCATCATTTCAAATTTTCAGCAAATTATCAATAGGTTATTACTCAGGCCTCACAAGAGTGTGAATAATACCAACATGTGTATGCAAACAGAAAAGCCCAAAAGTCAACGCCTGCCCACTCGCTTGACTCCTTAACTGTGGACCCCAATCTTTGATATGCTCTTAGCTTTGACCTCGTCTTGTGTTTGGACCTCACTTGCCTCTCCTCTTATTTGGTAGAGTCTAAATTCTTAAGTTCTATCCAAAATCCTAGTAAAAAGAAGACCAAAGGGTAGAAAGTATAAAAATCTATTTCACTAGCCAGTAGAACTAAACAGAGAGCATCTTCCCGTCAGTTAAATGGGGTACGATGAATCCAAATGAACTGACTGAAAGGTTTCATAATTTTTATCACTTTCATATTTTAGGACTTCAGATTTTTAAGACTTAATGTTTATATAGTATTTTTTACCCAAAATAATCCCCTACCAAAATACTAATGAATAAGTATACAACAGACAAACAGATACAAACAGGAAGATTTCAGACTTCGTGTAATGGTGACTTTTTGCTGTGTTGTGCTGCCATTGGCTTTGTTGTGTAACAGTTTCCTCTAAGATTAACTTTCCATATTGGAGGAAGTTTGTAAATCACAAGATCTTCCAAAAGGAAGTAAAGGACACAAAAGCTTCAGGAAGTCCCTGAAACTAACCAGATTCACCAGGTTCCTCTTTCCCATGCACTTAGAAATGCTAAGGACTACTGAGAGGCACTCTCAGACAAGCTGAGCTGTATGGAAGACTCTTAGACTAAGACAAGCTACCAAGAAGCAGCAAAGACCAGCAGAGCTGTCTGAAAGAAGCAGAGGTGAGCCAAGGTGCTTTCAAGAAACCTGGATCAGCCCAGCAGCCTGGAAGAGGCACTAATAAACTGAGCTCCCTGGAAAGGACACTGTCTATGCTGTTGAGCTGCCTGCAGGTGTGCAGTGTGTTCCTGGTTTCCTGTGTTGTCAACTGTCACGTATGCTGGGTTGGGCTTTCATGATGCAGCTGAAATTGAGTCATTTCTTCTTCTATGGGTAACTCCTCACCCATAATCCTGTAAGTAAGCCCAATAAAATTTACTGGCTCAACAAGTTAGATTCTGGTGGTATCCTGACTTAGGTCTGTAGTTGGTTCCCTATCTGCAGTGAGTAGACATTAGTTCATGTCCTCCAAGAAACAGTGCCACACAACAGTCATCATGGGTAAAAGATGTGGGCCAATTCCTCTCGTACAGATTCCCACAATCCCCTCTTGTAGCTTTCACTTTTTATTCTCATACCCCCTAGATTGTGAATTTTCTCTATTTTTGCAAATGTGTTATAGAGTCCATCAAATTAAAAATACCCATCTTCCAAGCCTGTGGTCACTGCCATGGGTCTTGAGATATCTGGCCTGAAGCCCTGGAATGAAGGGTTGCTCCTCCCCATGTAGGATCACATGGAAAGCTCCTGGCTAAGGCAATGGAAACACACTCACTTCCTCAGCTGCTCTGTGAGCTGCTGCCAGCTGCTTTCCAGCTTCCCCAAGCCTTCCCGATTCATCCTCAAATCTTCCTCCAGCTGGCACTTCTCCCACTCACACTTCATTCTGGCTTTGCTCTCCTGATCAAGGGCACCTTCCAAATGACCAAAAGAAAGACTGCTTAACCAAAGACACAGGCAAAGTTTAAACTGTACTAAAGGTGTTCACATTATCCAAGAATTTTCAGGAAAAAGAAAAATATGAGAGTAGATTTTGTAAATGATACCTATTTTCAAATACATTTTAGGGCCCACAAGAGGACTCAGCTAAGCCTAATGACACTTGATTTTGATCATTGGGATTCCGTAGTGGAAGGAAAGAATTATCTCCCACAAGTTATCCTTTGATCTCCATATGTACAACAAGGCACTCATGCGTGCATACACACACACACACACACATAAGTAAATAAATATAATAAAAATTTTTAAAGCATTTAAAAGTAAGTGTTACATTCATCAATAGGTTAGCAAAAGAATATAGAAACCAATGATAGATAGACAGACTATGAGGTCTGTCCTAAAGAGGCAAAAGTGGCCAGTCCACCCCTGTTTGATCACTTCCAGGAAGGGGCAGCTTGCTTCCTTACTTGGCAGCTCATTCATGGGTAGATAAGCCCATTTACTCACAGACTTCATAAAATGCAAAAATGTTTTCTGTAAGTTCTAGCCACAAGGTCAAGCAAGCTCTGTTCCTTAGAGCTACAGCAATCAATTTGTCTCCAAGTGATCTGTGAATATCGACAACCTTCCTGAGTTTCATGTGGCATGACTCTGTATTCCGTTTACACTTCACACCTTCTTCTATTCCATAACATTCTGTCATATTCTGATATTCCACCAAGCTAGTCAGAGCATTCAAACTATCTGGATTAATGTTAAAACTGATAGAGAAATTGGTTTAGTAGGAAGTTACATAATTAAAATACTACTATTTGGATGTTCACTTTTTAGTAATTTTTGTAACTAATAAAATATATGAAATTCAAATTAGGTTTGGAGGAATGTTTAAGAAGCTATGTGTAAAAAACATGGAAGTAGATGAACTATAGGTTTTTATTGAATGGAGCTATGCATCCCCTATACAAGGTTGTAGCATAGAACTGTCTTCCAAATGTCAAGCTATCTTCTTGCCAAGCTTGGTTGCACCCGCTTGCTTAAGATCAGCCACAAACAAACCTGACTGTTGAGGCTTTGCAAAAAAGAAGGGGATGAGAGTTAGCCACATGTCCCAACCAACCAGTCAGCCAGAGTTGCACAAGGAGGAGGGACCAAAGGCTCCTAAGCAGAGGTGGCCCATAGGGAGGGGTTCTCACCATTTTAGATGGCTGATGGAAAGTCATGATATGGAGACTTTACAATGAGGTCTTGGGGGGTGGGCTCCACACTCCTGTAAGTAACCCCTTGCCTACCACTCTGTAAGTAAGCTGATTACCCAAACTGTAGTCTGGATGAATCAGATCCCCATTTGTCATAAGGATGGAGGGAGGAGGAGGCCAGATGGCATTTGCACCTCCCAAAAGGAAGTTTAGCAACAATTGTCATAGTCAAGCAGGATATGACAAAACTGAGGATGAGTTTGGGAAGAGCAATGATGTCTCTGATATGGGGAAGGAGACCAATGACTGAAGCAAAGTTGAGTGAGGGGAGAGTGTGGGCAGAGGAAATTTTGACAGAGTGGGCTATTCTCATAGGACTTGTAGGGGTAGCAGCAGTAGTACAGATAGTGAGATGTATAACTAGGGTGAGGCCACCTAAGTGAACGATGTCAGTGGGGGAAATTCCAGGATGGCAGTCCTCTGGTAGGTGGTATGAAGTGGCATACCTGCTTGAGTGGTGAGGTCTACCATGTGAGTATGGAGATGCTTTGAGAACAGCAGAAGGTCTAGAGCAAACTTTTCAAGCCCTTGGAGTAGTGCACCAGGGGCAGAAGATTCAGCAAGCAGTTGCAGAGACCGCCTGGCCACTGCTTTGTGTAATAAGAGATCTGTCCCAAGCAGAGGTGGTAACCCAGAGGGAGACTGAAAGTATAAGATAGGAATTGAAGCAAGAAAGGGATATGAGGCTGGGCCCCTCAGTATTGACTTCTGACATTGTTGGTAAATTGAATAAGAGAGAGAGAGAGAGAGAGAGAGAGAGAGAGAGAGAGAGAGCCCTAGATATTATTAGCTTGCTACTGTTTATGGTTATGAGGTCAAAAGGGAAAGAAAGCCCAGATTATACAAGGCTCATTCTGGGACCCCAAAACCTGGAACCCATGGGAGAAGGCATATAGTGATGAGAAAGGTAGAGACCTAGAAATAGCTGAAGATACCCCTCAGGTTTGACCTTCAATAGAACGAAAAAAAACCCGATGTTCCAGCATGCTGACGGAGGCTTTATTTTAACAATGATCTGATTTGAGAGACTATAGTAATCAGAGAATACTCCACAATGGAGCTGTTGGAAATAGGGAAGACTTTCAAACAAGCAATGAAGGAGCCCCTCATCACCTGAGGTGTGAGGATATGAGACATGGAGCAAATGATATTAGTTTAAGTGCTACAGAAGCATTAAAGCTGAGCAATATAACCACCCATGCCTCCTTGAGCTAGAGGCTGCATAACCTGAAGCAGTACAAGGGGAAGCAGTCCCTGAGTGACTGGGTTGTGTGGGCTATTAGAAACACTTGGTCATCACCAGTGGAGGTTCCCATGGATATCAGGGACTGGAGGACGATAGAGGAGGGACAGGCACTACTGAGAGAACTAAGTATAGGAAAGCAGTGTATGGTGCCCAGTTCACTGGGCCAGATAGAACTGTGTTCACCAGAAATTTAAAGAACTTGATTCATCAGGGACCTCAAGATTTGTATGAAGCTTTAGTGGCTTCACTGAATCCCCTAGTGGGGCAGGATCTCTATGAAGTAGGAAAGGCTTTGGCAGATCTAAGTGACTTAGAACAACATGCAAAATGTGTCTATAAAATAGTAAAGCAACCTAAAAGAGATACATAAAAGACAAAGCAGAAAAAGAGGTCTGTTTTGGGCTACTCGAAGGCAAATATGGGAAGATTTATGTCCAACCCAAGTTCCTAAAGAAAAATTGAAAAAAAGCCAAATTCTGTGCTAAGGAACTTCTGGAAGGCTTTAAAACCTGAGGAACAGTTCACAAAAGGCATCCCACAATAAAACAATACAGTTACAGAAGATAAAAACTGTCCCAGAGGTGGCTTATGATCTCTCCAGATTAAACAGGGTACATTTTTCTCCTGTGAAAGGTTATGCTAGGGATGGAGACAGTTTGCCCAACTAAGGCCTCCCCCAGCAGCCAGGTATGGTTGGTGGAGAGACAGTAGGTGTGGCTACAGCCAGTAGTCAGACCCAGTGCCTACCTGACCCACGGAACCAACAGATGCATTGGGGCAAGAGAGGCCCTATTCCTCTTTGGTCCTGTGCAGGGCCAGGGAGATTGAGCCAGTCCCAGTGAGTTTATCAAGGATGAAGAAATACAGAGAGGCTCCATGTAAAATCTCCAGGATACCAAATGGTTCCAAAGAAATAACCAAAGATAATAAAGAACTAACTAAATTAATGTGTCTTATCAATGATATGGTACACAATATGGATCTCTTGAGAAAATAATTAATTCAAATGGATAAAGTCTTTCCATGCTGTGTTAGATCTTGCTTATATTAAATTTAGTATATAGTGTTAATGTTACAGATATGGAGCCCAATTGAGAGATATCAAGCACACCTGAAGAAACAAGGATGGAAAATGAATTCACAAAGGGTACAAAGGCCAGTTATAGCTGTAAAATTCTTGGAAGGTTTATGGTCTGGTGAGGCACAAGTGATATACACCAGGATGGCTGAGAAATGTCTACAACAGCCTTGGTCTATAGATGCCAAATAGTAAATAGATACCTTACACAATTGTTAAATAAAAATTCCAGTACCAGGGGTGGCTTGACTAGTGTATACACAACTGACAGTTTTCCTATTTGATTTAAGACCTGCTCCTTGGGGAAGAACACACATCTGGTACTGCAAGCCAGGCCAACTTCTGGTGGCAGGAGAGGTTATAGGCCCCAGTGGGGAAGCCACTGAAATTATCTTGTTAGATGAATGTGATGCACCTGCTAAGTTACCTTCCAAGCATTTGTGTTTACACCCATTGACTAGGTTATTATAGCAGTCAATGTTTGTTTATACATTCCTGCTTCTTTCCTTTTGTGTTTTTATAGTAGTAGGAATACCACTGAAATGGGCCAACAGCCATGTCTTGAAAACAGAGGATGAAAGGCTCAAGAGTTCAGTATCTCCCTACAGTGGAGGGAGGATCATCCTACATCTATGTCACCCCCTCCAAAGTTCAGAAACTTTTGTGGAAGAGGATGGTAGAAAGAATGTAAGAGCCCAAAGAAGGGGTGGAGTATAGCGCAGAATTGTCCTATGAATGTCAAGCTAGTGATAGATGCCTTCTTCCTAAGCTTGGTTGCACCTGCTTGCTTAGGATCAGCACAAACAAACCTGACTGTTGATACTCCACAAGAAAGGAGGGGCCTGGAGAGTAAGCCACATCTCCCAACCAACCAATGGGCCTAATTTGCACAGGGATGAGGGACTAGGGGAACCTAAGGGGAGGAATCCTGTAGGGAGGGGCTTTCACCATTTGGATGACTTCTGGAAAGTCATGATATGGAGACTTCCCAGTGTGTCCTTGGGGGGAGGAGCCCCCACACCCCTGTAAGTGATCCATGGCCCACTGTTCTGTAAATAATCCCAAATAAACTCATTGATTATCCAAACTGTAGTTTGGAGGAATTAGAGTTTGGTTTGTTATAAGGATGGAGGGAGGAGGGGGGCAGATAGTGTTTACACCTCCCAGAAAGAATTTTGGCAACAGACATGTATCGGTCAAGTGGACAGAGCTCTCATGAAAGGTATTAGTGCTTTTATAAAGGAAATCCCAGACAAGTTCTTCAACTTTTCTACTACATAAGGACTCAGCAGAAGATGGTACTTATGAACAATGGGCTGTAACATCACCAGACATTACATTAGCCACTGCTTTGATCTAGAACTTCCTAGTCTCCAGAACTGTGAGAAATTAATTTACATTGTTTGTAAGCTTTCAGCCTATGCCTGTTTTCTTGAGCAATCAAAATGGATTAGGACACAAAAAAGTGTGCATGTGTTTGTTCATGTGCACACACAAATACCTGTAATCTCTTACATTGAGGCCAGGTGAGATAGACAAACCATAGAACTAGAAAAATGAAAGTATATAGCAAATAATAAAGAAAATGCAGGGTGTAAAAGTAGATGAACACAAGACATAAGTACTCGTCAGCAGTTTCATAAAGACTAAGTTACAAAGACTTGTAAGAGAATTACTCCATATACTCTGTCACTTGGGGTAAGTAAAAGAAAGAATTGTGAACCTACATACTTAAATTGGCCCAAAACTTCTAATTTCATGGGTTTCCTAGAGGCAGACCAGGGTATTCCTTTTAGAATCTGACAAACGTTTTACTGTAGTATAGGTAGAACACCACATGTGACTTACATAACCTTTTTACAGTAAATTAACCTCAGCACACCTGTGAAGACAACATGGTCTTTAACTAATTGTTACCACCAGTATTAAACATATTACCAGCATATCTTTGTGTGTAAAAAAACAAGTTCTGGAGCTGGAGGCTTTAAGAACACTTGCTGCTCTTCTTGAGGACCCATGTTCGATTCTTAGTACCTAGACCAGGTAGCTCAAAACAACTTGTAATTACAACTCCAGGGGATCTGATGCCCTCTCTGGCCTTTATGAGCACCTGCACACATGTAGCATACCCCCATACAAACACACAAATTAAAGTAATAATTAAGATAAAATTATGGAGTAATTTTAATTTGCATTTCCTTGATGGCTAAAGATGTTTAACATTTTAAAAAAATATTTCCTACCCACTTGAATTTCATCTCTTGAGCACTCTCTGTTTAGTTCCTTGCCTCAATTTTTAGTTAAGTTGTTCTTTTGATGTTTAGATTTTGAATTCTTATAAATTCTAGAAACTAACCCTCTGTCAGGTGTATAGCTGGCAAAGATTTGTTTCCGAGTCTGTGAGCTGTCTCTTCACTTAAATGATGGTGTCAGAATGGCAAAGATCAGAAAAACAATGATAAATTCTGGTGACTATGTGGGGAAATAAATGCAGCCACAGTAGAAATCAGTGTGGAGTGTCCTCAAAAAGGTAGACATAGATCTACCACAAGACACTGCCATGCCACTCTTGGTCATATACCCAAAGGACTCTGTATCCTACTACCAAGATACCTATTCATCCATGTTCACTGTTTCTCTATTCACAATAGCCAGGAAATGGAAACAACCTAGATGCCCATCAACTGACGAATGAATAATGAAAATGTGGCACATTTGCATGACGGAATATTATTAAGCTATTAAGAAAAATGAAATTAAAACATTTATAGGTAAATGGATAGAACTGGAAATAATCATCCCGAGAAAGGCAACACAGAGGCCGCCCCCTCCAAAAAAAAAAACTCAATGCATGTTCTTTCTCATAAGTGGATGCTAGCTTTGAATCTTTAGGCATGTATGTTTCAATTAGAAAATTCATAGAGGTCAGAAAACCAGTAAGCAGCAATGGGGAAGGGGGGCTTCATGAAAAGGGAGATAAAATGCAGTAACATAAAGGGGAAAATGATAATAATGGGAATGGAAGGATTAAATGGGGTAGGGGATGGGAGGGATTATGGCAGGGTAGAGGAGGGATTATGGGAAGGGATAGCACTAAAGTTCTTTTGAAAAGGCATATGGAAATCTATTACATTAGAATATATCAATATACAATAAAAATAGATTAAAAGGAGCTGCCCTATAACAGGGGGCATTGGTCCTACCAGACATCATAGTCTAGCAAATACAAAGCCCAATGCCAGGAACAGAACCCCTCTTTTGTACTTGTTGATCGGAGGGGTCCCACAGACTCTCAAACAATACTGGCTATAACCATTATTCTTGGTTACCAACCAGAACTTTATGGAAAGACCCTACTGAAGATACCACTCCATATGTTGTAGAACAAACCTGGAGATATCAAGCTGATGCTGGTCTCCAAGCTTCATCTCAACTGGCTAGCTTTCATAGTGCTATAATGTGCTATGCATCCTACCAGAAGAGAAAAATAATCATAAATTTTACCCATCTTTGAACCCTGTGAGCTACAATGATGATTGGACTGGCAAAATATGCCCACTGCTACAATAGTGGCATAAATGTTATGGGAGTAAACAACCACTTTGTACTTGGATTTCAGGCCCACTTCACAAAATGGCCATAAGTGATACTGGTGTCAAGACCAAGAACCTGTAGCTAGAAAGGTCATAGGCTGTAGAAGAGAACAAACTGCTATTATTCTGCTAAGTGGATATAGTGTTAAACTGACTCCTAATGACTTACTGTTACATGCGTACATTTCATGCATCTCTCAACTCTCACCAAAGAAGCTTCTTCTTGGAGAAGGAGATTTACATAGAGACCCACTACTGGTCAAGTGTAGAAAATAAGAGACTGTAGCCTTGCCACAATGGGAGGAAGATTGTCCCACACCTATCACCCCCTCCAAGAGTCAGGGACTTTTTGCAGAAGAGGTTGGTAGAAAGAATGCAAGAGCCAGAGGAAGGGTTGGAGTGTCAACTGGAAGTGTCCTCTGACTACTATGCTAGCAAGCTATAGTCACATGTTGTTGATGGGGGAGTCAGTTACCCCTCCCACTCAATCAGTCAACTTAGTTGTATGTGGGGAAGGAGCTAAGGATACATAAGCTGAGACCACCACGAGGCACCTCTCTTGTCATTTTGTGCAGCTGTCGGGAAGTCCAAGGATCTATATTTGAGTTTTGACTTTCCAACACAGCTGTAATAAATGGGGGGCACCCACTCTTCTGTAAATAAACTCTCACCCTAGGTTCAGAGATGGGTAAAATTTATGATTTGCTTGGTTAGCAAGCCCAATAAATTCATTAGTTAATGGAAACCTTCATTACTCCATCAAAGTTGACCCCATGTTGGCAAATCCTTTGGTCTTTTATTCCTTATTCTTATTTTCCCTCCTCAAACTTCATTGTACATATATTTTTATGTAATATGCTTCAAGTTATTTTTGGAAAAATCTGTTAATATTGCCTCTCTTTGGAATAAAATTAATTAAAAAATAATTGTAAAAAGAAAGTAAGAGACTGTAAGTACTCAGCTGTACGTGGGACACCTATATCATACCCTCTCCCACCAAGGGTCAGAGATCATTGCAGAAAAGGGAGTGGAAGATTGTAATAACCAGAGATGGTGGGCCACTACAAATAAATAGTATTTGTCAGATAGCATGGCAGTTGTATATATGAACTTAACAGCAATTGTGACACCATGTACAAGACCTATGGCAAGTTCAAACCAGACAAATTCCCAGCCTAGAAGGGAGGAGGTTGGTAAGAAGTCCCAATCCTAGCTGATGAACTATTGGCAATTGATAGCTGTTGGGAGAGGGAAAGTCAGTTTTCACTAAGAGTATGACACTGGGTAGGTTGACCAGGCTTCAGAGTATGGAACCAAACCCAGCAGCATTTGGAAAACACAAATTAGACTCAATGGGCTTTTAAAAATATGATAATAGAGGACATGAAGTCAGGACAATGTCATAAAATTGGGTGAGATACTGGGGAGAGGAATCTGAATATGATCAAAATTCATTGTATGAAGTTCTCAAAAAATAAAAATATTTAAAAATTAAAGTATGAATACAAAAAATAACAATTTAAAACATTCCACAGGAACCATGGAAAAAAGCCACTCACTCAAATTCCTCGATCCTTTTCATTTACTTCAGTGTTCTCCCATTGTCCAGGGTTATACAAAATCTGCATTTAAGTGTGCTGAACTTCACACTACAGTGATCTATGTGAATGTTAAGAATAAAACACCTCTACTGATGAATAATAAAGGGCACACACTATGCTACTGAGTTTTCTTGGAACTGCTAGGATAACTTAATTCAGTTAGTATTAGAGATATGTACATATGTGACAACAGACCACAAACCAGTCAGAGCCATTGCTGCTTACATCAACTTGCTGCCCCAGTCTCTGAATTGCTTTGCGTGTGTTGCTCAGTTTCTCTTCCTCTATGTGCAGGTGCTCCTGGGTCTGCTGATGGGCCTCCTGCACAGCCAGCATTACTCTATTAAGTTTGATGATATCTTCATTTATAGATTGCACATCCTCAGTCAGGTTCTGACCTGTGGGAAGAAGATAAAGACTTCTTCATTAGATACCATTGGAAGGTTAGGCCTAACACTAAGGGCACCTTTTTCTTTCATAGTCCAAAATACTCATGAGGTATTTAATCATCAAGAGTCATTTAGTCAAACTCTTGATATATTTTTTAAAAACTCTTGAATTCAATTTCTTCCATACACACAAAAAATGACCCATTTTTGCCATAGACAGAAAATGGAATATTCTGATGAATAAAATTCAATGTGTGGGCTATTTTCAGAGAATATTATTTCACAATAGCCAAACCACTGACAGTATTGAGCATCTGGGGGCTATGAGCTATTATGTTGTATGTCAGAGTTGCTAGAGAGTGGCAGTTAAAGAAGGGTTCCAGCAGACAGCACATGTGAAGCTGAAAACTGGCTATCAGCCCCAACACAAGAGCTGCTGTTTAATCATCTGACAAATTATTTCATCTTGGAGAATGGGTGCTGATCAGATGTTTCATTCAGACTCCTCACTAATGTCAAGTCACATGTGGATGCAAAAATTAAAACCCAGAGCTAAAACAAAATTTGAGTCCTTAAGTGGAATTAAGGAAATGGCTTCCAGGTCAAACTCAGGATCGTTGCTTGATTTGGGGATTCAAACACATCCCAAATCACTTTTTAGCAAAAGGCATCATGCTTACACTCTTTCCAAAATGGATGGTTATGAGTCTGATGAAATCAGTTTCCTCTATTAGATTCTAGATGTAAAAATATTGTTTATTTTAATTAACTGGGGCTCCATACATGCAAGCTGACTGGGGACAATACGTGATACAGTTTAGTGGAACCTTTACTTTATGCTGGTTCTGACTCCCATCATTGTAAAGTTGTGGACATTGTTAATTAACAGACTACTTCTGGTATCAAAAAATCTAAACCTTCCTAATACTCTAGAAAAAGTACTTTATGCTCTGCTGAATGCTTCTCCTTCTCTAACTTTGCCAACACTGTTTCCAGGTCATCGATTTCATTTTTCAACTCAGAACATTCATCTTCTAGTATCTGCCCTCTGGCAGTCAGCTCAGAATTTATCTCCTCTTCTTCCTCCACCCACCCAGATAGCTCCTTGACTCTGGCCTCCAGCTGCATCTTGGATTTAATTAGAGAATGGCACTGCTCTTCAACATTTGCCGGGGTCTCTTTCTTCTGCCATGATGAGGAGAAAATTGTTACCAATAGCTATAAGTACTTTATCACTTGGGTGAAAACACTGTCTAACACACAGCAAGGAGATAATTGCCTGTCCTCTGCCAAAAACTTTTACCTACCTTTTCCAGGCAACTGAAATAATAGTCCCAGGTTCCCAATTCGATTGTTGAGGAATAGAGGATTTCTTTATGTTTAGAAGAGACTTCCATCTCTCATCCCCATTTAGTAGATTAAGTGATCTCTTCTAAGGCACTTAATGGAATAATGGTGGTGTAACAGTGTTTACATGCTTCTAAAAACCAAATGTGTGGTGCCTAAATCAATGCATCTGGAAAAACTGATGTGGTCATATAGTTTGAGATTGACAACTACCTAGAATGTCATCTTTCTAAGAAAGGAGTGTTCTCTTGCACAACATAATATTTATAAGTGCTATAAATATCCTGATGCATTTATTACACACACACACACACATATATATATATATATATATTTGTGAGAGAGAGAGAGAGAGAGAGAGAGGCTAAAAAAACAATTTGATGAATATCTGGCCTATTCATTCTGCTGCCCTCATGAGTTTCTTTTTCAGCATAGCTTGCATCTAGGAATTAACAAATCCTGGGAACTTTGCTTGCCTTTATCCCTACAATGCTTGGTGAGAGACATGGATTCCTTTGATTTGCTTTTCTATTTGGGTCACACACACACACACACACACATATATATATATATATATATTTGTAGTAAACTGAGCTGAGAAGTATATTTTTATGCATAGGCTGAATTTAGAACTCATAAGCTTACTTACAAGTCACTATTAATTTCTACTAAAATTTTTGTCTCAATGATTCTGCCAGAAGCAAATTCTACAAGTAATACACATAAAGCACAAATCCTCCTTGTTTTTGACATTTTATATGTGTTTATATATCACTGAGTTTCCCTTTGTTCTCATGTTATGGGTGAAATAAAAGGCGAAGAGGCACCTGGAAGCTTCTATGCACACTATAGGGGAGAAAAGTTCATCAGCATTCTTACCCAGCTGTAACTCTGTGAACTACAATAACAATTGACCTGGTAATATATGCCCACTAGTGTAACAGTGGCATGAATGTTATGAGAGTAACCAACTACTTTCTAATTGGACTTAAAACCCACTCCACAAGATGGAACCCATGCCGGTACCAGTAACTGGGCCAAAAGCCAGTGGCTGGCTACATCATAGGCCCTAGGGAAGAACCTAGTACTATTATTCTGCAAAACGGATACAGGAATAGGAATAAACTTCACCCTACATTATCTTAATCCTCTTCAGAAAAGCATCTTTTTTTGCACTAGATGCCAACTAATACAAAGACCCATAGTCAGTCAATGCGGAGTGCTAAATGGGGCATCTATATCATACCAGCTTCCCTCCAAGGCTCAGTGAAGAAGGGACAGAAAGATTGTAAGAGCCAAAAGGAATAGATATTTGCAACAAAACAGTATTTTCTAGACAGTTCAGTTGTGCATATCCACTCACAATTGCTATGACTGCATGTATAAGACTTGCACAAGATCAAGCCAATCAAAATCCCAGCATGGGCAGGGGAGGGTCTCATGAAGTCTCACTGCTATCTGAGGAGCTGTTAGCAAGTAATGGCTGCTGGGGGAGGGAGAGTCAGTTTTCTTCAAGGATATGGGCCCTGAGAGGTTGTCCATGCTCTAGTAGATGGTCCTACACTCATGCACATACAAACATCAGTAAATATAATCAGAAGGTTAGAGAGAGAGAGAGAGAGAGAGAGAGAGAGAGAGAGAGAGAGAGAGAGAGAAGAGTTGAAGTTGGGAGGGAAAAGTGGTAGAGGAATAGGCGAGTAATTGAAGGGGAGGTAATGGGTATGGATTAGATCCAAACATATTATATACATGTATGAATATTAAATATTTTAATTAAGAGGTATTTTACTATAGATCACCTTTTATAACTTCAAACCTTGTAATTTATCTACTTTAGATTAAAAATAAAAGCGCTTCTTTTGGGTGGTGTAATTCTTATTGCAACTTAACTTCACACATATCTTGTAGTTTGGATCTTGCACTTCTTACAAAGATCCATGTGTTAAAGGTTTGGTCCACAGACAGCACGATGGAGAAGTATTAGACCCTTAGGTCGGGTCTGATGAAAGGGCCTTATGTCACTGGGGTCATTCTCATGAAGGGGATTGTTAAGCCTTGGTCTCTTGGTATTTTTTGTTTCACTGCCACAAGGTGAGCAGCATCTTGAATCCCCACCAGAAGTCAAAATTTAGAATTTATAACGTATACATTGCAGGATCTGAAGGAAAGAGGGAAGTCCATGATTTCTTTCAGATTTCTTTCGTTTCTTTCAGTTCTCAATCCTGACGATATCAGGATCACCAATATAGCTTCTTAAGACCCACACAGCAAATCATTCCTTCATTTATTAATGGTTCATATATATGTGTGGTAGAAAAGGAAGGATAAAAATGCTCTTTTAAAGAACTCAATTAGTAATGATTTGATCTAAGGGAAAAGGAGGAAGATAAAAATCAGGAAATATAAGTAGAATCGTACTGCAAAAATTGTGAAGATCTGTCAACTCTTTCTCAGGACTTACTAAAATCCCATCTACTGATTTGCTAATGGGTCACCCTCAGTTATGATCCAGTGCCCCAATCAGGCATGGCAGCTCAAAAATATAATCCCAGCACTCAGGAGGCTGAAGCAGGACGATTCTGAGTTTGAAGGCAGTCTGTGCTGTATAAGGAGTTCCAGACCAACCTGGACTAAAGAGAGAGCCCATCTCAAAATAAAAAGATCCAGCACTTTCTGTCCCCAAAATAGTTATGATGAGATTATATACTAAACGCACAGCTCATAGTCACTTTTTCTTCTCCTCCTCTTCACCTTCTCTTCCTTCTTTTTTTGCATGTGTAATATGTTTAGTAGGTGTACATATGTATGTGGACATACATGCACATATGTACACGTGCATGTACAGAGGCTGGATATTCATTTTGGTATCTTCTTTGATTGCTTTCTACATTATTCATTGAGGCAGGTTCTCAGTTGAGCACAGAAGTCACCAGTCAGCTAAATGAGCTAGCCAGTTTGACCCAGCGATCCCCTGTCTTTTAAGCACTGAGATTACAAGTAGCTACTGCACTTGCTGGGCTTTTACATAGGTACTGGGGATCTGAACTCCAATCCTCATGTTTGCTGTGGCAAGTGTGTAATCTACTGAACAATCTCCCCAGCCCCAGTTGGTGTCTAAGCCATCCTGCCAAAGAATTACTTCATTTTGCAACAAAGTGTCTTTTTTTCACAAGTTGCCACAGTCTGTGTTTAATAAAAATTTACAGTATTCAAAAAGTTAATGCACGCTTCTAGAACACTTAGTCTAATTTAAAGCTGGATATAAAGGGTGATGGGACCACTCATAGCCTGCAGCTGGAGAAGCAGCTCATTCTTTTCTTGGATAAGGGAGACTTGCTTTGTTTTCAGCTCCTCCCTCTGAGATTCTGAATTCTCCAAACCTTTCTGTAGTTGTACACACTCTTCTTTCAGTCTAAATATCTCCTGTTCGACTCTTACAGACTTAGCAATGGGCTTGATCTTGAAGAAGACCCCAATCCAAGGCTAATTCTTCACAGCCATGAAAGTTCTTGTGTTCTCTTGGATCAAAAAAATCTCATTCCTAAATAATAAATGAAAGAAAAAGCAGTTAAGAGAGACTATAACAAAGTGAAAGTAAGAGAATCATAAATACAATTATAAATAAAAAATCATGATTGACTCCAAAGAAATATAAAGGCTTATGGTAGACTGCTATAAATAATTATAAACCAAAATTTTGACAGCCTAGAAAAAATATAAATTCCTACATATATATAATCAACAGGGAGAAAAATCATTAAACAAACAATCTAGACTCATTTACCCCATAGAGAACCAGGGCAGTAAATGAATGACTTCTTTCCAAAGTCAGACACTGGGGGAGAACCCTTGACTCTAAAGGGAATGACTAGAATGCTATATGGCATAAAGACTCAGGACACCAGCATAGAGAGATAAAAGCATGCACTGTGTGACCTGAGCAAAGGAGATGGGATGGGGAGGGGGTAAAACTCTACACTGCCAGGAACAATTCTTAACTTCAATGGCCCCATCATTATCATGTTCCACAGACCTCATGGGCTTTCAGTCCAGTTTAGGGAGCTATCCAGAGCCTGTGAAACTTCTTTGTGCCTAAGAAGATACCAATATTAGATCCCAACAGTCTCTAGAAATCAAGCTGCTGTATAACAGTATAACCTTAAGAATGGAGCCCTTCCTGCTCCAGGCCCAGTAGCCTCTGCACTTCTCCATTCCTGGAGATCTAGAAGCATTCTCCCACATACAAAAATACTTACAACTTCATAAACCCAACAAGAACCAGATGTCTAATGGTGACCCCAACAACCAAGTTCATAATCAACTCAGTAATCCAGAAAATTACTAGGCCAGAATAGCAAAGAATGCCATCTCTAAGACTAGAAGAATTGGCATACTTGTCTTCTGGAGCATAATAGTCTGTATCTCAACTCTCTCCCAGTTTTGGTACTGTATCTGCTATTGCAGAGTTTATCTTTATGGGGCCTAAGGACACATTTTTCCATAGCCCAAAGCTGCTACCAGTACAGCTCTGGCACCGTGAACACTACCCTCAGTGGAGCCTGAGTAAATGTTCCTTCATGGTCCACAAGCATAGCATTGAGGCTGCTACTGCCAGAGAACCAAGCAGGAGTGACACTTGCCTCTGCAAGACCTTCAAATAGTACTGTAGCTGCCAGTAGTGTCACATTTAATTCAGTAGGCTCTATCAGGCTTTGTCCACAGCAAAATCACACCTATACTTCCTCAACTACCTGTGGTCTAGTCCACTGAGATACAATCAAGTACCACTAAGGATGGTTATAGCTGAAAAGATTGCAAGGCAGTTACATTTCTGTGCTTACTCAGCCCAAAGTCAAAAAACTCACCCAAAAGATACCCATGTAAACCAAAAGACTTTCCAGATCAAAGTTAGTCTGCGGGGGTCTGAGGCCAGGGGCGAGGCAGGATGGTGCCTAGAGGAAACGGCGGAAACATGGCCAGGCTTGTTTTGAAGAATCACTAATTGGCTCCTGTCATTTCCGGGCATCTTGGCAGGGAGTCATCACCTCCTGCGACCGCTATGCTGTGCTATGGAGAGGAGACTTCATGCTCAAGTTCACCTTTAATAGGATTGGACACTTGGTTGGGGAGGGGATTTTCCTTTGTGGTTTTTGCCTTCATAAGCCCTGTAACGCCTGCAATAAACGAGTTCCTGGTTGACTGGCTCCCTGTCACGTCTGATTGTCTCCCCAACGAGGCTGAGGGTAACAGGCAGACAGCTCATCTCCCTTTCTCCGGCTCCTGTGTTGGGGCAGGATCCCCAACATTAGTCTATACATATCAAAAGGGAAATTACTCTATCACACCACAGACAAGAAGCAAGAAAGTGTGACACTATGAATGTAATACAGTAATTTCCCAGTGCTGTATTTTGGATCTTGTGTGTCCCCCAGTAGCTTGTGCATTTTTATTGGTTGCCAGCTGATAGGGCTCTGGGGAGATGGTGGAACCAAAGGAAGTAGGACTTAGTAGAATAAAGTTAGGTCATTGGGGTGTGCCACTAAATGGGGATTTTTAGACCCCTGACTCTTCCTCTCTGTTTCTTTCTAAGCAACATGGGATGGATGAGCAGTTTCTTTACAAGGCACTCCTATAATTTATTTCCTAGCTTCCTAACCCAAAGCAACAAGGCCTGAAGCCTCTGGAATTAAAATAAATCTTTCCACTTCATATATTGACCATCTCAATTTTTTTGTTGTTGTTGCAGTAATAGAAAACTTTGTAACATCCAAAAACACAGCTCAATGGGAAGTAACTCTGTTAAGTGCCTAAAAAAGAATTCAAAATAATTATTCCAGGAAAAGTCAATGAGATGCAGGAGAATTTAGTGAAATTAAGAAAATAATTTATGGGGCTGGAGAGATGGCTGAGCAGTTAAGAGCACTGACTACTTTTGCAGAGGACCCAGGTTTGATTCCCAGCACCCACATGGTGGCTATGAACCATCCTTAACTCCAGTTCCAGGGGAATCTAAAGCCCTTTTCTGACGGGTGTACTCACATGCAGACAATACATTCATACACATAAAATAAAAATAAATAAAATATAAAAAAAATTTATGAAGTGAATGAGAATTTTGACACAGAGAAAGAAGTCACTAAAAGAATCAAGCAAAAATAATAATAATAATAATAATAATAATAATAATAAAATATTTTTTAAAAAAAGAGAATGCCTGCTCTTAGCACTGTTGGGTTGTAAAACCATGTGTTTTAAGCTTGCATGGCTCTGAAGGTTCTCCAACCTTGCCCTCTGCCAGTACCATCTGAGTTGTTCTGAGCATACCTACTATTTTTGCAGTTCAATCAGAGTCAAAGTTCACAGGTGCCGAGGATCTCCCCAATGAAATAGAGAATTGGCATATGTTCAATAATCAAAGTTTCCAAAGCTCTTAGACCAATAATTCCAGCTAAGTTTTAAGCATAAAGAGAGAATTACAGTATTTATCTAGACAGATAACCTTGGGGGTACAAAATGATTTTTTGGTAATGAATATGAAATATCTTTGGGGGAAAAATATCTGTGAGAGAACCTTTTCTAGTTGAATTTACTCTGGTCCTTCTAGCTTCCTGGCTCTAGATGCATATATATCTTCTAAGACTTAAGAAGTTTTCAGAAATTTTATTCTGAAATAAGTTTCAGTGATTTTCCTTTTTTTTTCTCCTGAAGTTTTTGGAATTCAAGTATTTCTTCACTTAATGATGTGTCATAAGCCTCTTTGGTGTTCATTTGTTTTAATTTTTTTTTAGTGTACATATGTCTTATTTTCAAAGACCTGCCCTTCAGTTCTACAAAGTTTTCCTTCTGTTTGTTGTAGTATGTTGCTGAAGCTATCAGTTTTATCTCTCTCTCTTTCTCT
>NW_008345226.1:2402127-2419531 GCF_000622305.1 Nannospalax galili
TAGCCCCAGCTGGCCTGGAACTCACTATGTAGACCAGGCTGGCCTTGAACTCATAGAGATCTGCTTGCCTCTGCCTCCCAAGTGCTGGGATTAAAGGTGTGTGCCATCACGCCCGGCAGACTTGTTTATTATTTTTATGTGTATGTGTGCATTGTCTGCATTTAGATAAGTGTACCCATGTCATGCAATGCCCTCAGAGGACAGAAAAGGCTGTCGGATCCCCTGGAACTGGAATTATGGACAGTACTTAGTTAGAGCAGACATTCTTAAAACCCAAACTTGCAAAGTTTCTTTAAAATAACTCCACTCCTGGGTTATTTGGGTTTGCAAAGGAGCAAGCTGGGTTTTTTTTTTTTTTTTACTACTTTCAAATGCTTTGACATCACAGTGAGGATGGAGGGAAGTAACCACATCTTAGAACCTAAAATTATACTGCTTCTAACAATACCCAAGAAAGTGAAAATAAGACCCAGAACTCAATTAATTTTTTTAATATTTCATTTTTTATGTATATGAGTATAATACTTGCTTGTAGGTAGGTACACTGTGTCCTGCAATTACCACAGAGGTTAGAAGAGGGTGTTGGATCCCCTGGAACTGGAGATACAGACGGTTGTTAATTGTCATATGGGTGCTGGGAATTGAACTCAGGTCCTATGCAAGAGCACCTAGTGCCTAGTCATTTCTCTGAGCCCCAAACACTTAATTCTATTTCCATTAGCAATGAATATAGACTTTGAAAAGGTGACTTATCTTCAAAATCTTGAAGGCCATGGCCTGAAACTGATCTTTGGATGACAGCCTATAAATTAGTAATGAAACAGAGGTTACTCTATCCTGTAACTAAAAATAATGAGAGTTCTAAAAAAAATTAGCACAGTTGTAGAGTTACATTAATCAAACAAGTAAAAATTTTATATATAGGGATTAATCTATCTATTCATCTATCTATCTATCTCTCTATCTGGGTAATCTGAGTTATAATAGCTCAAATATAATTTTTTACTTCACCATGTTACAAAAGTGACACACAATTAAAAAATCTTACATCAAAATTAGAATTTTGACCTTTCCCCATGCCAGTGATATGGGGTACAATACAATTATCCTTCCAAATTCTGGGCCCAGTTAACCACTCAGTCATCAGAGTAACCAACCCCTCTAGTCTACTGTGTGCTGTGTTAAGACATATTGACATTGATGTTGACACTAAATGAACTATTATCTCCGAAGCACTAGCACACCTAGTGCTATATGCATTAAGCCATCTCTCTAGCCCTTTGTTGACTTTTGACTAGGGTTGTTGGTATATTCTATGTCCTGGGGAGAGATGTTTTTAATGATACTGTGTATTCTAATCTTTAACTGTATTCTTTAGTGTTAATAATTTAGAGAGAATATATTTGTTTTATTCTCTTTGATTCAACAACCACAGAGATATCCCTAGCATATATCCTATGTCTGAAATTTTCAGAGATTTGAGGGGCTGAGGGAATCTTGTAGAACACATTTGCTTGCCATTGGAGCTCACATTCTCTCTAATTGTCTTTCTTCCTCCCATAGAGAAAGACCATCTGGGCCAAGGCAATGGTAATCTTCTTATCCACTGCTGAGTAGCTAGGATGATTTTGGCTTTATTATAAGCAACACATAAACAGAGATTTTGTGTAATTCAAGAGCAATATGGAGTTAACCATCTCACAGCTTGAAGATGCAGGACCAGAGTAGGCTCAACTAGAATAGGACATCTTTATGGTATATTTTTTCAAGGCGTATTTTTTAGAGTGAAACTGTCAAAAGTCAATGATAAAAACAAAGTTTTGAAAACAAGAAAAAAGTAACATGCCACATCTTCGGGGATGTTCATTAGGCTAACAGCACAGATTTCAGCAGCAACCTTGTAGATCAAAGGAGAATACAAAGATATATTGAAAATTCTAAGAAAAAGGAAAGACCTGCCAACTAAAACTACTATACCCAGAAAAGCCATTCTTCAGAAATGAAGGAGAAATAAACTTTTCTAGACAAGCACTATTGGACCAGCCTTATAACAAATGCAGTAAGAAAATCTTATATCTAGAAGACAAAGGACCTCAACTACCATCATCAAACCATGAAAAAGAACAAAATTCACTAGTAAACAGGCATAAAAATGAGAAAAAGCCTGACATCTTTGGGTAATGAAGAACAAGGGTGCACTTGCTCACGTGAAGACAATATAGTCATACACATAAAATAAAAACAATAAATAAAATATTTTTTAAAATGAGGAAAAAGAAACATCACAAAAAGGCAAAATAATTGCAAAGATAAATAATAAGAGACGAATAAAGAAAGGTAAAATAATCTCCAAAATGGTTAAAGTTAGTTCTAACCTATAAAGAATCACTTTAAATTGAGCAAATTGAGTTAATTAAATGGTATAGACTATAGAATGAATTATAAAACTAAGACTCAACTACAGAAAATCAATTTACTAATAAAAATACAAATTGACTAAAGATTAAGAATTCAAAAATATATTCCATGTGAATCAGAGCCAAAAGTGAGCAGTAGCAGAGACTGCTTAGCACACATAAGTTCTGAGTTTGATCTCCATGAAAATAAACAAATAAGCAAATTTGAGCAATTAATAGTGATGCATGTATTGGGAGAAAGATAGAATTTTAAGTAAAACATCTGTAAAAATAAACAAAAAGGAACATTTTATAACATTAAAGGGATAGAAAAGATGTTATTCAATATAAATATACCTAATACCTGAACACTCAAATATACAAAGCAAATATTATGAAGCCTAAAGGAGAAATAGATTCAAATACAATACTAACTGGAGTTATTTACACAATGAAAATGTCATCCATGAAGAAAATTAACAGAACTACAGTTAATATACTATGTATATCAAATAGGGATAAGATATCCATAGAACATTCCACCAAAAGCTGAAGAACAGCCCACTGAACATTCTCTATTTACATAATGTGTTATGCCATGAAACAAGTAGATGAATAAACAAATAAATGGAAAACATTTTGTGTTTCATAAAATGAAAAAGTATTACTGTTAAAACATTACTATTAAGCAAAGTGATCTATGAATTCAGTGTAATAAGCAGGAAAATACCAATGGCATTCTTCCTAGAAATATAAACAAATCAGTCATAAAATTCATGTGGAAAAAAACCCAAATACCTAAAATAATCTTAGGCAAAAACAACAGAACTAGGAGCATCATAATACTGTTATTCAAAATATGATCAAGTAAAACTACCCAAAACAATAAGACACAAGCACGAAAGTCAAAAAAGCCTCTCCTGCCAGTGAATGATAGTACATGCAGAGACTTGTAGCTGTACAAGGTGCTGAAAATAACTGATGACTGAGTGCTCATCCCTAAAGGACATTTATACCATCCCCTCAAAGGATCAGAGAACACTGAAGAAGTGGGGGCTGTAAAAATGTTAAGAGCCAGAAGATAGGGAGAACGACTGCTAAAAGTCATCCTCTAGCAAGGATATAGCCATTGTAATTACAAACTCACAGCAGCTGTGGATGCCTGCACTGGGTGTGTATAAAAATGGGCCCCCGAAATGGGCCTATCAACAGTCAAGTATTGATGGAGGAGGGGCTCAGGGGGCCCTATCCCCCACTGCTGAACTATTTGCTATAATAGATTCAGAAAGCGGGAGAGTCATTGCCTTCAGTTGTACTCCCACTGATGAACTCTCCAGATTCCATTGGATGTTCTAATCCAGTGGTCACACAGATGGCGCTGGTTCAGCTAAATGGGTCATAAAACCAAAAGTCATGATGCTGGTAAAGGGACTGTTAGAGATAATGGGATGTTGATAGTAATGGGAGAGACAAAAGAGAGGTTATGTGGGAGAGATTAATGATAATACATTAAATACAAATATGAAATTGTCAACTAACAAAATTAATACAAATTAAAAAATAAAAAGAAGTGGGATCATATAAAATTGAGCAGTTTCTAGACGGCAAATGAACAATTAGAGGAAGAGGGAGTTATCCTGCTAAGAACGAGAAAGTATTTCAAACTTCTCATCTACTAAGGGATTTATTTCCAGAATAGATAAGGAATTCAATCACTTAAAAGCAATAAAATAAAATAATTATTTTTTCTAATGCTCGGATAATCTGAACATACACTTCTTAAACAAAGATATACTAATATCCAAAAAATTATGCAAAAAATGCTCAGTATCATTAATCAGTACTGTGATTCTTTAAAAAAAAAAAAAGACATAAAACTGCCACATGACCCAGCAATCCCACTTTGATGCTTAATCTTCATTGTCAACCTGATTGGGTTGATAATTTCCTCAGGTCATGTCTTTGGGAGGTATTTCCAGAGATGTTTAACTGAGGAGGGAAGAACTACCCAGAATGCACTACAGTCCCAGACTCACTCTGCTTCTCAACTGTAGATAAAATGGGACCAGTGACTTCATGTTCCTCCTGACTTACCACCATTATTGACTATTAACTCCCAAACAACAAGGCAAAATACATCCTTCATCAAGTTGTTTTGACAGCAAAGAGAAAAGTAATACACTCACTTTTGGATATATATATATATATAACGTCTATAGATCTAATACGTGGTGTGTTAACTCTAGCTAATAATATTGTATTATGTATTGGAGCCTTGCTAGGAGAGTAGTTTCTTTTTCTAGTTTTGGTGGTGGTGGTAGTGATTTTTGGTTTTGCTTTTATGTCTTTCTCAGGGACTCATGGAACCCAAGCTGTGTGACCAAGGCTAGCCTTGACATCTTGATCTTCCTGCCTCCACTTCCAACATACTTAGATTACAGGTTAGAGATTACAGTTAAAGAGAGTAAAATTTAAATATTCCCACCACACAAAAATATGTCTATATAAAGTGATATTTTAATTAGCTTGATTACAGTAATCATTTCACAAGTTGCATGTATATCAAACATAGTATTATATGACATAAACATTCCTGCCTCCACTTCCCAAGTACTTAGATTACAGGCGTATAGCACCACATCTAGTTAAAGAGAGTAGAATTTAAATATTCCCACCACACAAAAATGTCTATATAAAGTGATATTTTAATTAGCTTGATTACAGTATTCATTTCACAAGTTGCATGTATATCAAACATAGTATTATATACCATAAACATATAATTTTGTCAATTAAACCTCAAAAAAACTAAAAAAAGAAAAGGTAAACACAAAACAAATTGAGGTAAGGAATAAAGATGAGATGAGAAATTAATGAACTTTGGGGGGAAAGATTATGAGATAAACTTTCAGTAACTTAATAAATAAACAAATGAATAAATATGTAGTATAAATTATCAAGAACAAAGCTGGGCATAGTGGCACACGCCTTTAGTCCCAGCACTGGGGAGGCAGAGGCAGGCAGATCTCTGAAAGATCGAGGCCAGCCTGGTCTACATAGTGACTTCCAGGTTAGCTGGGACTCAAAAAAATAAAACAAAACAAAAGCAAAAACAAAACAAAACAAAAAAGAACAATCAGAAAAGCAAAAATAAACAATACTTGGAAAAACACCTTAGAAGTATAATAATTTAGGTTGTTTTCTGAGAACATAATTATAGACATAGTAAAGACTTAAAATTTATGATCTATTAATTCAGAACGTTTCAAAAAATGTAATTTTTAAAAAAGAAGTCTTACCTAAACTAATTCCAAAACAAATATTAACAGGCCTAGAGGTATTAAATAATCTGAATCGAAATTATGAAATTAAGAAACATCATATTCAGATTTTATAGGCAAATTTACCAAAGATTCAATGACCAGACAATTGCAATAAACTGCTTTATATGTTGAAAAAGAAAGCATTCTCCATTTCTCCATATTTTTACAAGGTTAGGATATTTGTCCAAAACTCAGTAGCACAGGAGAAAAACAATAAAATTATAGGCCAGTCAATTTATAAAAAAAAAAATCTCATAACATTATAACTAAGCTCATCAGAGTCAATCAAAGTAGGTTCACTATTTTTTTTTTCTTTTTGTCTTTTTGAGACAGGGTCTCCCTGTAGCCCGAGCTGTCCTGGGACTCACTATGTAGACCAGGCTGGCCTTGAACTCAAAGATCCGCCTGTCTCTGTCTCCCAAGAGCTGGATAGGTTCACTATTTTAAAATTTTGATTAAGATTTAACATGTTTACAAATAAATTCAGAATAGCCACATATTTATAGATACAGTTAAAGAATGTAATCAGTTCATGATAAAGATCTTTAACAAAATAAAATAGAAAGAATAGCCTTTACATAATGCATCAAATTTTTTAAACCTACAGAAAGTATCATTCTTTAAACAGAAATGATAACTTTCCCAAATGTCAAAAATATTACATTTGGCAAAAGTTGTTGAAGACTAAAATTCCATGAATCAATGAAAATATGGAACAAGGGGAATCACAGGCACTGTTGGTGAAGAATAAATAAAAAAAATATTTAACAATACCTTGCAAAGTAAAAAAATGTGTGTAATCTAAAACCCAGAAAACTACTACTTCAGGTCCTTGCTTTGAACAACCACTGGTCACTAACTTATCAGCAACCTGAAAATTTTCAGCTATGTCATCTTTAAAAAATTCACACATATGAATGAGGAAATGTTATAAAATGTTGTTAAACAACCATTAGAATAATATTGGAATAGCACAAATAGCACAGAATGTTTGAACTAGCACCAATTTAATTTATTAGGCAAGGAATAAGTTCTTGGGATACTATACAGAAGTTAAAATCAACAATCTAGCCCTAGATTAATCAGCACTGATATACTTTAAATAGTGCTAAGTATAGAAGATAGACTTCATAAAGAATATAATTTACATCAAATAAGCATTCAAAATCATGTAAGTGTTTAAGGATTTCTGCATATCTAGTAAAGACATAAGAATATGTTTTTACATGACTTATACATGCATCACAGAATACTAAACACAAATTCAGGATCTGGGTAGGAGGAATAAATTTGCATCAATGGGAGGAAATACACATGGGCTTCAATTATGTCAGTTTTTAAATTTTTAAGTGTTAAAAGTTGTCAACCAGTATATAAAAAGTTAGAAATTAATATTCCTTTATGATGGCTCCGTGAGAATGCATTATAATATTTTCATGGCTTTGATGAATTGCAGAAAAGTTCTGAGAAATTATTTAGAAACAATGAATGGTAATGTCACCAATTCTAGAAATAAAGGAAGTAAAATATGAAGAAATTAAGGATTTTACCCAAGTTTACGCAATTGGAAACTGGTGTGGTGGTACATACTTCCAATCCCAGTACTCTGAGGAGGCAGAGGCAGGAGCATTACTAGGAGTGCAAAGACAGCCTAGTCTACATAGCTAGGTCTAGGCCTGCCAGGACTACATAGAACCCTGTCTCAAAAAAAAATCCAAAACAAAACTAAAAACAGAAACACACAAAGGTCATTTTACACATGTCCTAGGAGACGTGTTCCTTGTTACCTAAATTCCCATGTTACATCAACTGCTATTAGAGTCACAAAAAAATCCTTGGGGGCTGTCTCGTTAATATCTTTCTTGGTCTTGAACTTTGGACAAACAGAATTAATAAAAGGTCAATTAAGCAACTTAGACTGAGACTGGTGGACTTCTCTCCAGAAGATAAACTATGGCAAGGAAAAAATAATATTACCAATGCAAAATTCCTTGTTTGTTGTGTCGTTTAGATTTTATTAGATTGCTTTCCATGATTCCACTAAAAAATAAAAAAAGGAAATTACACCAAATTGTCCAAATACAGTCATAAATGTTCCTATGAGCCAGACTGAAACTAAGAAATTTAGAATTATAAGACATCAAGAGCCATAGTTATTGAGCCAGTGGAAGCAATAGTGATCAGGACAGCGCTTCACATTGAAGTACACTTCCATAAAGAGTTGGCTGTGGGATATGTGCATCAGGCCTCTCAAATCTGTTACTGGTATAACTTATGAAATACATCTTCAGAGGTCCATAATTCTAAACTAAAAACTATTCCTCCTGAAGAAAAGATAAGAAGCAACGGAAATAACATTTGAATTAAGATTATATTGGGTTGAGGAAGACAGTAAAGTCCTTTGCATCCTGTCTTTTTGCATACCAATGAAAACATTTTCAAGACTCAGACCAAGCAGAGAAGGTAGCTCCGTGTTTGCGGTATCAATAACTATAGCAACAGGAGAACAGGGAAACAGTTAATACCTTTCTTCTAGAATCTTCTGGAATGTGTTACGCATCAGTTTTCCTCCGGCTCTGGCCTGGAACAATGTGAAGATCTTAGATACTTTCTCATCTCTTTTTTCTTCCAATTGGTCCAGAAAGCTAACTTTAAAAAATACCTAAGGGGGAGGTATAAAGATGATTAAGATGTTTTGTATGAAATACACAAAAATTCAATAATTCAATAAAAATTTACAAAAATAATACCTAAAGAAAGCAAGTCAGATATAGTTTCACTCATTAAATGAATTCAGCAATCTTTTGAATGACCCTTTTCATGACTGAAGTACTCTTTGTGGGCAACTTTATGAATCTTAGTTCTTTATACAGGTTTTATTTATCATATAAAATTTACATCTTAAAAAAGTTTAATTTACAAAGGATATTTTATATTGGTTATATTGGATACTTGATAATTTACTCCAAAATTCACCATGTTTAAATGTTTAGTAATAAGGTTTAAACACTATGATTTAAGTTTTAAGATGGGCTCAGGTACACAGTGCTCCAAAGTAACAGGCAGGGGTCCACAACTTTTTCTGTGATGGAGCAGATAGTAAATATTTCTATGTATAATATAATATAATATAAAATATAATATATAATAATATAATATAATATAAACCAAAATATAAAATTGTTTCTAGCTAGCCAGTGATGATTTTTAAATGGTCCATAACATGGTTGTTGTGTCATAGTTTACTGACCCATGCTCCAGAAAGAACTTTTTCTCTATGCATCAGAGATTTGACATCAATTTTTCCTCAAGAAAAATCATTAACAACCAAAGTGAGGCACAAATCCCATAGAAGCACTTAATGGTCATCCTTAAAAGCTTCTTGCATAACCATGAAAGTGAATCCATGCTGAAAATATGTCCAGTCTTGATGGTGAAATCCTCTCACCTTCACTTGCATATCCCTGAATGAAAGCCCCCTTAAAAGATGTGCCTTGGGGGCCTCACTGGCCTCATGTGAGCTCTGGCCCATGAGTAGTATGTGGCAAAAACAATGAGCTATAAGGAAGAAACCACAAATGATAAACAGTAATTTCTTGGTGCTCAAACTTTAAGAATCAAGTAACATTCATAAAAAATACTACAGAGCCCGGTTTGGTGACACACCTATAATCTCAGCACTCAAGACACTGAGTCAGGAGGATGATGTGGAAAGATGAAGAGGCACAGATGGGTGGATGTAGGCAGGAAGATAGATGATAGATAGATTAGATAGATGATAGATGATAGACGATAGATAGATAGATAGATAGATGGAAGATAGATAGATAGATAGATATAGAGATTGATGATAGATAGATGATGATGATAGATAGATGATAGATAGATAGATAGATAGATAGATAGATAGAGATAATGATGATGTGATAGATGATAGATGATCAATAGATGATAGATGATAGATAGATAGATAGATAGATGATAGATAGATAGATGATAGATAGATAGATGATAGATTAGATAGATAGATAGATAGATAGATAGATGATAGATAGATGATAGATAGATAGATAGATGATAGATTAGATAGATAGATAGATAGATAGATAGATAGATAGATAGATAGATAGGGGATAGATAGATAATCAATAGATCAATCTTTACCCTGGATCCTCCCATTCTCTTTCAAGTAATTTAATTCTTACACAGATGTCATTAAAACAACCCAATACTGAGTACCAGGTAAGACCAAATCTGTTAGCCAAAACTTTCCAAAAATATGTGGGTTTCTTAGGCATAGTAGAATTTAAATAACCACATTTAAGGAAGTAGACTTTGATTTATAATTGATTTTTAAATTATTCAAGCAATAGTTATTTCCTAAAAGAGTACAGTAGATGAATCAGTTCACTAAGCAAGAGGTTGACTGAGAATCTAGTTTACATTCTTTTGTTCTGATTTCTATCAGAGAAAGGTCAATTCAGTATTTTATAAATTGGCACAAATTTGACTAGGTGATTAATTATAATCTATGTATTATAGGATGTATGCAGGGTAGAGTTGTAGTTCAGTGATAAGGGTGCTTGCCTAGAATATGGAAGGCCCTAGATTCAATCCCCAGTACAAAAATAAATAAATAATATAAATGAAGTCAAGACAGGTTAAAGTAAAAATGGATTTTTTTTTTCCTCAAACAGTACTGAAGTTTCCACTATTAATTGATCTCTATTTGTGTTACTTCTGGTCACGAGAGCTAAATAATGCCTTGTATTTTAATTGTTTATGAATTCTTTAAGATCTTCACTTTTTCTTCACATTTCTGTCCAAATGTACTCCTTGCAATTTCTGGGTTACCTTCGTGATTCCAAATTGGTACTGGTTACGGTTTATCGCCAAGAAGCTAAGTAGTTTCTCAGCTGCTTTTCTGCTGCTCACAAACTTGCTCTTTGAAAAGATCCTTGGGTTTAGAATGCAGTACCTAATTTGAAATGGGGTGGGGGGATCATATGACTCAAATGAAGATTAATCTGGAACAATCTGCCCAATTGTCACAAAGCTCTTGATAACATCAGTGAGGGTATAATCAGTAATCTGTTCAAAGGTTGCTTTGTATTTTCTCTAGTGCTTTAGATATTAGCCCAATTTGATTGTCTACTAAATTAAGAGGGAGGGGGTCTTAGAAAGGAAAAGGGAGTTAGGAATGAGGAGAAAGCATAACTATGTCTTATGTGGACAGGGAATCTGAAAAGTAGAGATAAATGTCTTCTGCAAAAGTCTTTTCACCCTAATGGTGAGTTGGTAGAGAACAGGAAATGTGCCTTTTAGTTCCTGCACAAGTTCTCATTCTGCTCTGTCATACATTGCTCAAATTGTCTTGATGAGGTGTAATTTTCATATTTAGAGGTCAAGACAAAGGAATCAAAGATGCTTCTCCTGTCTCCTGCCACCTGCACACTGCTGGTTTCCTTCCTTTCAGGATTGCTAGGAAAGCAACAGTCTGATTTGATGGCAGCTACAGTAAGCGTATATATTTTAAAATTCCATTCAGACTGTCTTTCTTTTTCCATATATATTTCTTCTGTATGTGGGTCTAATATCCAGTTATAGATATTTAAGGGTATTACAGCTGTATGGATATCAAATTTAAGAGCAAATGATAATGGAATTCTGTCAGCATATATCTCACCACCACAGAAACATATCAATTTGTACAATGGAAAGCATCAAGCAAATAATGCATTGCTAAACACTAGACACAGAGGAAAACAGAATAGACTGCATCAGACTTTCAGGATGCATGTTTACCTTAAATATTATTTAAAGTCATTAAATATTATTGTAAATTCATTGGAAAACCTTCACAGCATACGCTAATCCCTTCCAAGACACCATTACAACGCAGCTGCTGGAGAACCAAGAAAGGGTCCAGTACACCTGAAAGAAAGGGACATGTTGACTCCAGCCTCAAACAACTATCATCCCAGAGATTATCCTAAGTGATGCATCTTGGGTTTAGAAACAGTTTGAATTTGGTGTGCTGTACATAGTGTTGACAGTTCACTTACTGCTAGCCTGAAAGCATTCACAGAACTTCTCTTATTCTGGAATATACAAATATCATTTACTTAGAATATACAAATATTATTTACTTAGAATATACAAATATGATTTACTTAGAATTCTTTTAATGTAGAACAAGCTGACTGTTAGATAAGACTTTATAGGAAAATCCTCCTAGAAGATGAAAAAGATCACATATCTTGCTACATATAAATGGCTGACGTTATATACATTGCCAGCCAAAATCAGTTAAGGAAAGAGTGATCAGAGCACAAAACTGAACTGCCATTTCCAAACAGAAAGAGGAAGAGGCTATAAAGGGGGAGATCAAAAGACAGGGGGATATGGACACAACCACAACATTGCTTGCATTTTTGCCTTGAGAAAGAATTTGTCGCATCCCAACTTTCTTTGTTCTCTACTGTTAATGCCCAAGTTTTACTCTAGAGCATCCTTCTAGCACTACTTTATCAAAAGCAGGCCTCCTAAAGCTGTCAGCTGCAATCTCTGGGAGAAGCCTTTGAAAAAATATCCAAGGAACCAGTGTATCAGACCTTCATCAAGTCTGCTGGACAAAGACGAGGACCACCCCTTTCACATAGGTGTCTCTACCTGTCTCAGATCACAGGGGTAAGCCTGAACCATATGTCTGTACTCCAATCCATTCATGTACAAAAACAGATCTTTTAGAACAAGGTGGGGCAGAGGCTTCTGACACCATAAGATCAAGCATACTCATTCCCTTTCAGTACATAGGAAGAATTGTTTTTGATCATGAAGCTTTTGTTGAAAACATGCTGAAATTGGCGCTGACTCAATAGAAGGAATCTAATAGGTAACAGAATTGCTCCAAGGTATAGAAGCAGCGGATTAAATTCCTTGCTAGAATCAAACAGTCCTCTTAGATGACATCAGAAGCTGTGTGAGGCCTGGGAATGTAGCTCAATTGTAGCATCCTTCCCTAGCATGTGCGAAGATATGTGCTACTCTATTCCTAATACCATGTGTAAACAATGCATACAAATAGACAGACACACACACACACACACTCAAAAGTAAAAATCAAACTGATAAAAATGAAGCAAAAAATATGCATCAATGAATAAACATGAAATGTTGAAAGGTCTGCATTATAGAACTCTAATTACAACAATATTTTGCATCACACTTTCTCCGATTAGGCCACTGTCAAGATTAGGTTCCTAATTATAGTATATGAATAAAAAAAAAGATAGTGAAGACCCACACAAACCATAATCAGCACCACCTGGCTACATATTCCAAGGGTGGCTAATGCTCTGAAAACATAAGTGCTAGTTATAAGAATTCCTTTGAGACCAAGCGTCTCAAACTAAAGCTCAAAACAATACTGTTATTCTAAAAAGGTATGTGGAAAGTTTCAAATACATTATCTAAGGTATTCAGGTAGTTAATTTTAGTAAAAGCTGTTTTAAGAACTAGAAATAGGGAAAAAATCACCACCACTCTCATATTACATCACTGTCCTATCACCATTAATCCATTGTGAAAGTATTTAGTGCCCAGAAGTATATAACTAAGGAAATGGACATTGTTAAGAGCTGAGATGATGTTTGATACTAGGAAGGACTACTAGAGAAAATGCTTAACTATTGGAAATGTATTAAAACCATTTTCAGGGTCAATTTAGATAACTCAGAACAAATATCCTTTGCCCTGACACATCTATCTTAATACCCTGACTGATTATTTAAACTCCTTTTATTATATTTTTTCTGAAGAAGAATGTAAAAGGAGTTCATCCATATGTTAACCTAAAATTCAAAGATAAATTTCACTAGAGGCCTACTTGAGAAATCTTTGGATGTGACAAAAGATTTGCAACTTAATTCAAAGTGGCCTTGACAAGGTACCAATGACTTTACATTTGACATCCTTTCATTTTTCTATATGAAAATCTATCCTTATATGAAGAACTTAGTATTTAATTCTTTAAAAGACATTCAACAGGGCTGAACTAAAATATATTTTCTACTGTGAATTACAAAGATATCTAGTTCTTACCTGGCATTTTGTTTACATTGGGATTTAAACATCTTACAAAATGAGGCTCTGTTGACAAATTAGTCATCAATTTATTTATGTTTTCCTAAAATGAAAACCACAATAAACAAAAAAATCACTCTGCGAGCCACAAAGAACTTCAGAAATGTCTCTAAATCTATCAGCTTAATCTGATAGCCAATATGCATACCAATAATGAACCAATAAATTCAACATTATTACCTGCTTACCAAACACAATATTTCTTTCATGAGGCACGTCAATAGTTACCTGATAGACAAAGTTTCATTGTGAATCATTTATACTGTTTTGAATTTGAATGCTATAGCTTGTGAAGCTAAGCAATAAGATGACTTAATAAAAGAAATCATTTTTCCAGTTTTCTACGTGTAGAAAACTTTTATTTTTGGTCAGATTCTTTAGGATCCTAATCCAAGATGATTTTAAATGTTTGTTTAAGGGTGAGGGTAGTGAGATAGAGAAAGGGAAGAAAAAGTCAATGGTGCTGATTCAGCATCAGGCTGATCCCACACAATTCCTTTTTACTTGGGGCAAGGCAGACCCAAAGTCTTGAGGGGGGCAGCTTAGCTTCTTATTTGCCCAAGGGCAGTTCTGGCAACTGGGAGCCATCATGAGCCAATATTCACGTCATACGGAAGATGGGTGCAGGGCTGAGAAGAGGGACTGAGTTGGGATACTAAGGGTATGTTCTAAAGTCCTTCAAAATGACAAGATGATCTTCAACTTATCCAGCTTAGCTAATCAAATAGTTTATCCTCATTTAGATAAGTGAAAGTTTGAATAAGTAATAAGATAAACATTTTAAGCAGTTAATATATGAGTAGGTACAACTGAAAATTGCTTTATACAGGGCAGATGAGATGGCTCAGCAGGTAAAGTTACTTGTCATGCAAGGTTGGCAACCTTACTTTGATCCCCAGAATCCACATAAATGTAGGAGGGAACTGACTCCACAAATTTGTCCTATGATCTCCACATGCATGCCAAAACATGCATACCCCTATACACACAACAATGATAGCAACAACAGTACTAATTGATTAATTTTTTAAAGTTTCAATTACTTTATGCAGAGATGTTATCAATTGGAATGAAGCTCTTTTCTTTTGTTTCTTCTCCCCAAACTGTAAACCTTAAAAAGCAAAACAAAAAAACATTTAAAAAACTTCTCTTTGCCATAGTGTTATAGTATTGTCATGGGGCTGATGACAACATTCTATACTAGCTAAAACAAAAGCAGAACACACACACACACACACACACACACACACACACAGAGGAAATTCAAATATTAATAGTGTCTGTTTGTTTGCTTGCTTGCTTGCTTGTTTATTTATTTACTTGGACAGGGTTTCACTATTTAGCTCTGGCCTGGAACTTTCTATGTAGATCACAGTAGCCTCAAACTCACAGAGATCCACCCACCTCACTCCAGAGTGCTGGGATTAAAGGTGCTTGCCATCATATCAGGCAACAGTACTTTTTTAATATTATTCATTTTAATTGTTTTGTAAATTTCATACAATATATTTTGCTCATATTTAGATTCCTTCCCCATTTGCACCCTCTCATTACCCCCCACTCAATTTCATCTACTATAATATATATGCCTACAATCATCATAAAATAATGGGCTTCATTATGACATTTTCTTAACTATCACTGTACCTCACTCATATTTACCCTCCCCTACTACTGTCTCCTGTCACTGCTACCCCCTCAGTGGTCTATTTGCTCCCCCCAAAATAACCTCTTCTGCTTTCATGTCATATATATAAATAAATATATGTGCAGATGTATGAATGCATATATATGTGTGTTTGTACTATATTTTAATATATGTATTAGCATGTATATATGTGTATATACATATATATGTAGACATCATAGTATATATAAACTTTAAATATTAAAAAAGTTCATCAAAGTTTGAAAAATATGGTAATACATAGCAAAAGCCTTGTGATTATGCATGTCCTTCACAAAATGCCTATAGTGCGCCTTCCTAAGGAAGTAATCAGAGAACTATATAAAGATCCCCACTCAAGCATTATATAGTCATTGTGAAAAATCTGAGCCAAAAACAAAATTAAGAAATGTCCATCAAGACACATTAAATTATGAAAAATATGTATAAAATAAAGGAAAGGATTCTAATCCTTTAAAATGATTATGTAAATCCATATAACACATATGGAAAGATTTTTAGGTTTTATTTTAAGAGAAGTTATAGAACCTATGTTTGGAATATCATGATACTGGATGCGAATGCCTGTTTTAAGCACTGTTACATTATAAGAGACTGTAACGAAGAAATCTTGAGTGACCTGCACACCAAAATGGTAACGGTGTTCCCTCTCTCTGTGCTACGCTAGTGGCCCTTTTACGTTCCTCTTTTTAGTTTCCCTACATTGACTGCTTCTGGCAATACTCATATACTTCCATGCCTTGTTGAAAAGAAAAATCCACTCCCCATCCTTACTATGGAAGCAAAAGAATCTATGTTGTGCCAAACTATCTTACAAATATCTGTGTAGTTCTAACTCATAAGCTGTACAACAGCAGCAAGGACAAAACCCACAAGCAAGTTGTAGACAATGAGACAACGAGACAAAGGCCAAGTTCTGCTCAAAAGCTGCCAGTATTAATTTTGCTATAAACTAAAAAGGGCTGCCCTTTATAGTTACCATTATTCCAACTGTGAAGTTGGAGTTAGAAACTTGGACTTAATATTTTCAAACCTGTTGTACATAGAGCTGGGTAGTTTTAATCTCAACCTGACACAACTCAGAGTTATCTGAGTCAAATTAGGAATTTCTCAAATCATATTGGCTTGCCTGTGGCAACTTTCTTGATTGCTGATTGGTGTTGGGGCCCAGCATACTGTGGGCAGTACTATCCCTAGGCAGATATGCATGGGCTAAGTAAGAAAGCTAGCTGAGAAGAAGAATCAGGGAAGAAGTAAACAGCACTCCTCCATGGTCTCTGCTTCAGTTCCTTCTCCCAGGTTCCTTCTTTGAGTTCCTACCCTGACTTCCCTGAATGATGAATTGTGACTTGCAATGTAAGATGAGATAAACCCTTTGCTCCCCCAAGTTGCTTTTGATGGCAGTGTTCTATAACAGCAACAGAAAAGCAAACTAGGACACATATTGTACAGAAATATAAGAAAGTTATTTTGCCATCTCTTCACACAGGATTTAGGAAGCAATAATCTTGTCTTCTACCTAGACCTTGCCATTTATTAGACTCATAAAACTAAAGATGCTATGCTTACTTAACTCCTCTATACCTGTTTTTGTAAGCTGTGAGCAGAATCTCTTCTAACCATCTGAGTTAGTCATGCAAAGAGTGAGTAAGATAACACATCTAACAGTACATTGTAAATAACAAACTACTAATAGACAAGAGTATCTGTCTACTGGTCAATAAGTATTTATGGAATGTCCACTAAATAGGCATTTGAAGTATTCAGAAGTTACAGGTGAACAATTCAAGCATGTCCCTCAAGAAGCTTATAATAACCCCCAACAGGAAATTCAAGAAACTTGTGAATATATT
>NW_008345226.1:2419579-2435186 GCF_000622305.1 Nannospalax galili
AAAAGTTTCTCAGTACATAGTAAACTTTAAATTAACTTGGTATGAAAATAGAGTGTAGCCTACTCTTTTAGCAAGTAGCCATGTCCCAGCCAAACACAATCTGCCAACTGTTCAAACCAAGTTCACATAAGATCAGAGTAAGCTATAATCAACTGGGTTGTCTCAATAACTGATTTCCATTTTTGCACATCATTTTCTCTAGATATGAGCGCCACCTGCTCATGTGGTGGTTCGGTATATTATGGACCATTTTTGTTTCAGACTGCTGTATAATTTAGAATTGCAAATAAGGTCAATTAAGATTTACAAAATTAGATTTGTTTAGATTTGTCTTTTGGCATATATATTTGAGGATCATTGTCCTCAAATCATGCATCAAAATAGGTTTGTTGATTTTCTCTTTGCAGGTAAGTCTAGAAGAAGATATGAGTTGGCCAGAAAGAGACTCGGATCTTTCTCTTTTTGTGCAATAGTACCACATTCTTGAGGAACCTTAGCCCAAGGACAAGGACACCTCAGAAAGCAGAAACTGCTATCACAGCAAAGAAGGAAGGACTTTTACAAGAGCCAAGACAGCCACCAGTGCAATTCTAAAGATAAACCTTCAAGGACGACTGACTCACCACTGTTAGAGCTCATGCAACTTTTAAAAAGACTTGCCAGGATTATGTTGGAAGACTTCTGAAATAGAGCGACCACTGTTTCATTAAGCAGGTCTTTGTTCTTTCCAAGCCAACCACTGATGTTATAAGGTACCTTTGGAAAGACATATATTTCAGGAAGCAAAAGGGGGGGGGAGTACAAATTAGTGTAAAAAGTGAGCATTACATGAAAAAAATCATAAATTGTGTGACTCAGTTTTAAATTATTGTAACAATACTAAATAACATGCCATTGTGCAGTCCAATGAAATTTTCACATTTTACACTAAAGGGAAAGGGAAAGAAAGAGTAGGGACAGAGAGAGAAGTCATGGGGGAGAAAAAGCACAAGGGAAAGGGAGCAAAAGGACAGAGGGGAAGAATTGAATATTATCTCCACTGGAAACAATGCATATCAGCACCTTTCATAGGTAAACAGTAGAAAAAGCATTCTACTCTCCCTGATGCACAGTGGGCATTCAAAAGAAAGTTAGTAAGCACAATGGTATTGCATTGTAAACATCATTATAATTAGCATTCCCTAGTATCAAAAAGAAATACACTAGGGGAGATTTGGCAGGTCATTTTTAGGTTGAGGTATGACTTCATTCTGGATTAGTTCTCTTCTGCTCTACTTAACAATCACTGGGTATAAGCAGGAAAAAAGGGGGGGCATACAAACCACTGGGGAGACAGTGAAGGTCACTATAAACTACTATTGGCCAAAGGTTGGAGACCATTACTTCACACTGAGTATTTATGGGAAAAAACTAAAAAAAAAAAAAAAAAAAAAAAACTTCAATAAAAAGACTATTTGAAATCACTCACACAATGTCAAGTTAAAAGAAGGACAAATAGGGGGGAAATCATATGACTTTGATGGTGTCCAGGCCTTTCTGCAACAGTCCTGCTTTGAGCCGGGGTGAGTTCATTTTGAGATTTCTGAACTCTGTATGCATGGATGCTATTGTGGTATGGGCATTTCATTTCATTTCCTGAAAGCTAAAAGGCAGCAGTACCTTTCCTCTGGCACCAAGACGTATTTGTTCATCTCTTCATTTAATCTAAGCTTGGCCAAACTATTATCTGACAATGGGTGAGTTCATTTGTTATACAGACAGGGAATTGTGGGGCTAGGAGTCTAGTGCTAACTTACCTCTCCAGCGTAATGAACACGTTCAAAGTGAACTTCTTATTTCCCCTTCTTATCAGTCTTGGGTTTCTGGAAGTAAACTGGCTTTCCAAAATGATTATCAAATAGTTTGGTCTTGAATGTCATGTCAGTAGCCTTAGGAAACATACATTCCTCTTCAAGGATGGAAAGGAGGCCCATGGGCTATGGGAGAGAGATGAGAGTGAGAGAGTTCTAGAAACACAAGGAAAGAGTATTTCCAGTAATATGTCAGTATAAATGCTTTACAAAGAACTTAATCAGTTGACAGAGGGAAGATAAGATCTTCACTACACAGAACTAGCAAATTATATGTCCAAAACTATTTATTAAATACTTATAATGTAATACTGATACCAGCAGGAGCAGCAGTAAGTCTCATGCTGTAATGACATCCAAGTCGATGACAGACAATAGGCAAATAAGCAAATAACTAGAAAAAAAATTAACTTAGTTCCATGTCAATGCTCTGAAGAAATCATATGAAATAGAAAATGGCTATGGGTGGAAGTGATTTTGCATGAGGTAATCAGGTAAGACCTCCTTGACCTGAAGTAGATGAACAATCTGAAAGCATCTGGTTACAAGTATTCCAGAGAGAAAATGAAAAATGCAAAGACCCTAAGAGAAAAGACCTTTGGCAAGGGTGAGAAGCAGTGTGTCCAGAGCAGAGATAGGCAGACAGCTTACATAGAGTAAGAAAAGCCATAAAGTTAAATGCAGCTAGACCTCAAATAACTTACAGGCAGGGCTAAAATGTTTGGATTCTGAAAGTAATGAGAAGACTTTGAGGACATTTAATGTGACATGATGTGATTTGATTTATGTTTGAAGAAAAAAATGATTTAAGACAGGAGTCAGCGAAGCAAATTGGAAAGTCATGAGCTAACAATGGTAGGTTTTGATTTGGCTTTTTTTGCATGTGCATATATATTTATATATTTTTATTCATTATTCTTATTTTATATGTAGGAGTGTATTGCCTGCATGTATGTAAGTGTACCTGTGTCATGCAATGCCCACAGAGGTCAGAAGAGGGTGTCGGATTCCCCTGGAACTGGAGTTACAGAAGGTTGTTAGCTGCCATGTGGGTGCTGGGAATCAAATCCAAGTCCTCTTTAAGACAAGCCAGTACTCTTAATTGCTGAGTCATCTCTCCAGCTCCATGTACATATATTTTAATGGGTTTTAAAAACATAAAAGAATATGGGACAAATTTCCTTAAGCAAATTTTTCTCTAAATGATTACAGAGTGTCTGTAACTTGCTTGCCAGCTGCTCATCCTTTGTGCCACATGCAAACAAAGTAATGAGTAATGTGAACTTCATTTATAAAACAAGACACAAGGTAGGGCAGGCTGGATTTGGTCCATAACATGATAATTTGCTGGGGTTTTGTCTACCACGTCATAGAGTCAGAGCTTGTGAGAAGTCATCAAAAATGTGAACTATGTTGAAAGTAGAGCTGGGTCACAACTTCCTGATGAATAGAATATGGGCTGGAAGAACAAATTTTCAGCCTGAGCAACTGTTGACAGATACTTCCACAGGGGAAAACACACTTAGGGGACAAAGAAAAATCAAGGATTCTTATATTTGTATATCTATTTTTTATAGTAAGATTATTTACCCATAATAATATGGGAAATTATTTTCCTTTCACAATCAACTCACTGTATTGCCTTTCACAATCAACTCACTGTATCAGACACTGTAAGATACAATAGATGGTTCAATCATGGGCCCTAGTTCTAGAGTATCTAGCTAAAAAGGCATGTGATACACAGCAAAACAGAAAACCTGAGGTCAAGTAAAATGTGATTCCAAGGTATCACAATTAAGATAGAACAGAATGGGACTGCTTGTTTCAAGAACATAGATCTCATGATTCTTTGCTGACCCTTTTTACTCTCAGTTTGGAGGAGACATTGAGCCTCTTGTTCAATGTTTCTAATGAGTTCTTGCATTCCCGAGAACAGTCTCCTAAAAGGCACAGTCACTTTTATGCCACATAAAAGCTCATCAGGTATTTGAAGATCACATTTTAATTTCCTTGTAGTTCTAATATATATTTACCATGGTTTTCTATCTTTAAAATTTTTTAAATGTTACTTTTTATAATATTTTATTATTTTTATTTTATACGAGTGTACGAGTGTATTGCCTGCATGTATGTGAGTGCACTTGGGTCATGCAATGCTACGGAGATCAGAAGGCTTCAGATTCCTCTGGAACTGGAGTTAAGAACAGTTCATAGCCGCCATGTGGGTGCTGGGAACTGAACCCAGGTCCTCTGCAAGAGCAGTTATTACTCTTAACCACTGAGCCATCTCTCCAGCCCCTAAATGTTATTTATTATTATTGCATGTGTATGTCTGATGTGGGGGGATGCACATGCCACAGTGCACCTATGGGGGCCAGAGGACAGCTCTATAGAGAGACTGCTCTGTTTCCACCTTTATGTGGGTTTTGGGGATCTAACTTAGGTTGTCAGGCTTGAGCAATAAGTGCTTTTACCCATTGAGTTTTCTTGTAGAGCCCAAATTTTCTACCTTTTTTTTAAAATTTTTCTTGTAGACCTAGAACCTTCATTTTATAGAAAGCTTATTGAACAGCATTCCAGCCATAGATCTTGGCACTTTCCTTCATCCCAAGCATCTAGGTGCAGAGTGCAAAGGTGTGAAGACAAGGTATTCCTTGTAAAACAGACACCTATCTTGCACATAACAATGCTAATTTTGTGCATTCTTGACAAAGTGACAAATGAGGAGGAGCAGGAAAGGAGAGAGAGAGGAGGAAAGGAAAGGGAAACGTCATAATTTAAATAGCTAATGAAACTAGTGTGGACTCTTGGAAGCACAGACTCTACCTTATACCATGTATTTTCCTAAATACTATATACCCAACATTTACTAAAAACTTAAATAAATCATTTAAAGATATAAGCATCTTCTAAGACAGAGCCTACTAACTAGAGAGCCTAGGCAAAGCCTCATGAGGCGAGGTAGTGCCCATCTCAATCAGTCACTTCCCCAACTGAGGAACCCCTCAAGTAGATGTAATAATTACAACACAAACAAAGGAAAAGTTTCTTCAAAGTCTTCTCTATTTCACAAGTGCTCTGAATATGTATAAATGTCTAATAAATATGGAGTCAACAAATAAATTTCCAAATAGGTTGAAAGACAATAATTAATTTCTGCCCCATGAGATGTTGCCCTGCTGTCTTGTTTAACTGCTGCTTTGATAAAATACCCTGATATAACCAACTTAGGGGAGAATGGGCTTATTTTAGCTCTCAGCTCGTTTACAGTCCAGGGAAACCACAGCAGGAAAAGGAAGGCGGTTGATGACATTGCATCATAGGAAACAGAGAGCACTGATGCATGCATGTTAGTGCTCAGCTTGCTTTCTGGATTTTGTACAGTCAGGATCCTCTGCTGAGGGAATGGCCCTGCCCACAGTTAAGAGGGATCTTTCTACATCAGTTAATTAATGACAATACCTCATAGACATTCTGAAAGGCTCATAAGCATGCCTCATAGGCATCAAGTTGACAATTAATTCTAACCATTATATTGCCATTTCAGAGCAAATGATTGGGACAGTTTCTCTGACTTAGAACACAAGTACTATGACCTCTCCCTCTTAACTATTTCAGTTCTGCCTTCCTTTTTTTTCACTTTCTTACCACTGACATCTATGTTGTCTATGTTCTGAGCCTCATGATTTCTCACCTGAACTGCTGAAAGATGATAATCTACCAGCTATTTTATTGCTGATTAAATACCAGAAGTTTTCATTTCTCCATTGCCAAGTTTAAAATCTGACTCCTTATGTTTAAAATAAGGAATAAATTCATTAAGATACCTTCACAAACTGATCCTCCTGTTTCCCTAGGTATCTCTTTCTGCATATTGAGTGCTCCAGTGAAGTTTCATGACATTTCAGAGGACGCATATCCTGTCTCCTTTCTGTGTTTGTGCTTACCTGTCCTCCTTTCATCCCACTATCTTCCCATTTTTATTTACCTAGATAATATTCATTCTTTAACATGCAGCCAAAATTTTACCCTCTCTCCACCAGGACTTTCTAGAGTCCTACAGGTACAGGTTACCTCTGCTCCTCTGATTACTTTGGACCTTTCTTTGCCTGTGCCTCTTATTACATTTATATTACATGAACATTTGTTAGATTTATAATTCATTTACTTTCCTGATTACTTCCTAAAGGCAAGAGCTATTTACAACAAATGCTTGAGAGTTCTACAGCTTTTATGTTGATAATTTATGCACATTACTATGGGATTACTTAAACCCAAAACTATTGAAAACCTTGACAACTGGGGAAAACCAGAAGGGGCTCAGGTAACCTAATCATAAATTTCCTTCCCATTATGCACCATGGATTAGTTCCTCCAGCAAACCACCACACTGGGACAGTGCCTGGATTTCATGCTCTGTTAGCATGTGGATTTAGACAAGTCTAAACCATTCTCCCACAGAAATTTCAGTCACTCTCTACAATTTATTACCTCAGAGCCCAACTCCCTTAGCCCCTACTTATTCATTCTATTCTGGGAGCAAGCTTATCTGGCCTCAAGTAGTGAGGGGTGTCAAACTCTCTGAAAATATGAGCAAGATGTGAGCACCATGACAAGTGAGTTGCTAATCTCATCTGCCTGGTGTTAGAAGTCATGTGCTCAGCCAGCCACACAACCTGGGGCAGGAATCCTGGCTCAGCAATAGACTTAGGAGGAAGTAATCAGACAAGTAATTGATTAGCAGATTTACCTATGAAAAAACAATCTCTGTTTCAAGGTTTTTTAAAAAATGTTTTTATTGGTTCTTTGAGAATTTCATAAAATGTATTTGGATCATATTCAGACCTTCCCCCATCTTCAAGCCCTCCCCTTCACATACTCTATTTAGTTTTCTTTTTTTCCTTTCTTTCTTTTTTTTAGGGCTATGAAGTCTAGTCTGTGTTGCCCAAATACTCTTGAGAATGCATCTATCCCTTAGTGTCTGGTATACCTGCCAGATATCACAGCTCTAAAGAAACTGACATCTATTCAATTGTAACAGAAGTCCCTCAAATGACAGGATGCTGTCTTCCAGGATTACCCTTGGCATGGTAGGTCTTGAGGTAACTAAAGTCTAAATCTTCAGGAAGTTTCTAGTAAGTAATTAGTTGACAGGTAAGCACTAACAAGTATTCCAGCATGAAAAGGTTTGAGTTCTGCAATCTGGACTACTTTGCTGGGAATAACAGTCAGACAAACTATAAGTGATGTCAACTAAAAAAGCACAATGATACATGTTAAAAGTAAACATTTCTATACATAATACAAGATGTAGCTAGATATTAAGGTAAATAATTTCATATTTAATTAAAGTTCTTACTGTATGCTAAATATGGATCTTTATATTTACAGATAGTGTACACCACTCACCAAAGAAGTTTCTTTTTGTAACAGATGGAGACTATCTGTTACCAAGCTCCACAACTGATCACACACAGAGAATATATGTCTGAGAGATGTCCAGCCCTAAGTAACACATCTACAGTGGAACCTCTACACCTAAGGATCATGAAACAGAAAAACAGGGAATAGAGAGAATACTAATACATCCCTCAGCTCTCACCAATGACATTTGCACACACATAAGAGACTGCAGAGTGCTAGCATGAGTCCCTAGATAGGACTCCTACATTAAACCTCACCCACCCATGGCTCAGTGACCACTGGGGAAGAGGGAGCAGAAAGATTGTGAGAGCAAGGGTTGATGCACGAACATAAGGAAACAGAGGCTTCAGGCCTCTGGGAACTTGCTCATATGAACTTGAAATAATGATGACAGCATGCACAAGACCCATGGTGACTCAATCAGACAAAAACCCAGCATAGAACTGGGGAAATGGGCAGCAGGCCCCAACGTTAGCCAAGGAATTATTGGTGACTTATTACTGCTGGGTGAGGGAGAATTGACTTCTGTAAGGGAGTGACTCTAGATAGACTGGCTAGATTCCAGTGGATGAACTTTCACCAAGGGACATCTGGGTACAAATGCATGACCAGATAGACTTTATATGACAAAACTCATGAAATCCAGTTGGGGAGGGGGGTTGTTGCTATGAGAGGGTGTGGATGGGGGAGGTGGTCTAAATATGATTAAGATCTATTGAATGAAATCAGCACATCCAAAGAACTCTCATTGAGAGGCAGCAATATCTTATTTAATGCTGAGCTGTTACCAGGGTTTAAGAGATTTTACAATTTTTTGGAATGCTTGATACAATAGACTATTGACATGGAAAATTCTCCCTATCTGACATATCACTGTATAGAAACAATCAAAAGTTATTCAGAAAAAAAAGTTAATTTAGGCCAAGTCAGGCAGATAAGACAAATAATGTGATCTACCAAATAATATAGTTTAGACTCAGCTTCTAGCAAAATGGAAAGCACTGAAGTGAATTTTCTCTTGAGACCAGTATAATTCTAAAATCCTATCCTAATCCCAAGGAAAAAGGATATAACATTTAAATTTATGCTGAAAGAATAACAAGTTCTCAAATACCTAACTTTGGATATTTGTGAAGAAATAACAGGGATAATTTCTTCACTGAAACGTTATACCTAGCCATAAATATGTAGCCATATGCTAATACTTTAATAAGTAAATTAAATTCTGAACTAGTGTATTTTAAGTAATGAAATAAGTGTGAGTTAACCCCGTAATAGATTTGTTCACAGCATATATATGGAAAGAGGTCACTGTAAGCTTGAAGAGAAAAAAACAACAGTTAAAATTGGTGTTATAAAACATTTTAATTCAATATGAGATAAACTTAAAATATGAAACTTTTATATATGAAAATCTCTTTTTCAAGACATGCTAATTGCTTGAACAGGAATAGGAAATAGAGGAAAGGGTAAGACACAAACTCGTATGTTAAGAGATACCTTGACACACTTTTTAAAATAACTCATTTTTCATGCATTCATTTAATGAGCCAATATTGCTCAGCACCCTGTGGACAGAATGGTTATGTACTGTGGGACAGTAGTAAATATAGCTTATAGAAGGGAGGACTGTGGGTTATCTGTCTCCAAAAACATGGTGAGACAGGACTGAAAAGATAAGAAAAAAAGAGAAAATTTCTTTTCGATATAAATACAAAGCGTAATATGCTATACAGTATTTTATGCATATTGAAATATTTTAGTTGCTTTGAATTTTTAAAACTTCCAGTGATTAATTCTATTTAAGAATTAAAATTGATTATTAAGATAAACTATACATTTTTCTCCATAGAATCCAAATCAATATAATGGATCTTTTCAAAATATTGAAATTTATCAAGGGAGTTTTATACTATTAATTTGACCTGAGTTCTTTGAAAGAATTCAAAGATTTTTCTTTCTATCACCTGGCCACATTTTATCAAATCAGCGGAGAATACAGCAGGAAATTATATCCATGTTGCAAGTGTGTAACTTGGAATAACTGAAGCTGGCACAAATAAGGCAATAAACTTCAGATCAACCAAAAACCAATTAATGTTGACCCATCATGATCCGAACAATCTCCACCTCCCTCCTTTCTGTTTGCAAATAGTGCCATGCTATAACTAAAGTAAGTTAGAGGTGTTAAAGGTGACAATTGCCAGAAGTTAAATCTTTCCCTTAGATGATCTGATTCTCTGTTTCGTTTCTAATCAGAAAACCATAAAACACGCAAAAACTATTTACCAGATCATGGTTGGTTTGCCACTGTTATTTTAATCAGTTTATAATGGATCCACTAGCATTTCTTTCCTCTTTTTTTTTTTAAACTCAACCTGTTCTCCCTATCAGTTTCACTTACTATAAAATAAAATCAATGTGATATTTGTTTCTTTTAGGAATAATAGAAGTTATTTTCATCCAAGATCTAAAAAATAAAATTAATTGAATACTGATTTATTGTTTTGAAAGAACTTCTAGAAGGTTAAAGGCTTTGGCTTATCCATAGCAGTCTCCAAAATTCACTGCAATTCCTTAAAACCAAGAAGAGGCACAGAGCTGCTGCCTTGTTACGGGGCTTGTTCTTGTGAACAAAACTGCAGAAAAGACAACACGAACTCCTCCACCAAAACCCAGTAATATTCCCCAGAGTATGGGGTAGAGTGCAAGGACATCACAGAATATAGAAACCATACACTGCAGCTAATTTACCAATAAGCCATGAAACACTACCATAAATTAACTAACTGGTAATTGTCCAATTAAATGAACAAACTACATCCTGAAAGTTATTGCCTTAAAGATTCATAGCAGTTGTTTATTTGCCTGGCGATTTGCCAAATTTCATTAAGCTTCTCTGGATCTACTTGTTCACCTTATATGAATGAGCCAGGCCTACAGAGCTCATATTTTCAGCTATATGTTCCTCCAATCAGGATCACAGCCATTTTAATCTCCATAAATCTTGTACTTTAACAGGGGAGACCACATGCAAGCTTCAAATTCAGTGACAGCCTGTGTTATAGATGTTGGAGTAGGGCAACTGAGGAGGAGAGTTTAGCTAGGATGTCATAGATGATGCACACAAAGACTATCAGGAGAAAACGTGCAGGGCCTTCCAGCCGTGTTTCCCATCTGATGACAAGCTGCTTTCTGAGTTGGATCAACATGGCAAGCAGAGATAAGTCTTAAGAGAAAATGGGAAAAAACACATTTTACCTTCTCAATGAGATCTATGCAGGCTGGCAAATCAAGACCACAGTCAATGGATACCCAGTCAAGGCCTTCTTTCTTATATTCTTCTTGCTCAAGTATAAACATATGTTGATTAAAAAACTGTTGTAATTGTTCATTGGTAAAACTGATGGAAAGTTGCTCAAGGCTATTATACTATTAATAAGTAGGAAGAAGAGAAAAAAAACAAGATAGAAGTTCACTTACAAGAATATATACTAAACAGAAAATAATGATCAACACTATATGATGAAAAGTAGACCCAACCAATTAAATTCTTGTCTCATTCAGATATATCTACAAACTAATGAATTGTAGTAAAATAATATACAAATTATGATTGAGAAAAATCACAAAAGGCCTCTAATTTGATTTAAAGATGGATTCTGGGGGCTGGAGATATAGCACAGCAGTTAAGAACACTGACTGCTCTTGTAGAAGACCCAGATTCAAATCCCAACACCCACATCGCAACTAACAACTGTCCTTAACTCGAGTTCCAGGGGATCCAGCAGTCTCTTCTGTCCTCTGCAGGCATTGCACGACACAGGTGCACTTACCTACATGCAGGCAATATACACATACACATAAAATAAAAATAATAAAATATTTTAAAGATGGATTCTTTAAATTTTTAATTCTTAACACTAATTATAGTAGTAATAAATATATTAATCGTAGCACTGTTCCAATCAAGATAGCCTATAGGGATTGAGCAAAATGATTCTTATATTGCTTTGATCATATTTTCCATGATGACCTTTCACAAGTTGGATTTTCTTATCTCCTTGGGAGTCTTCATTGACTTTACTCTTATCACGTGTACTTACATCAAGGATTTCAAAACCTGTGATGTCAAGAATGCCAGTGAAGAAGCGCCTTGACAGCCCAGCATCCAGGATCCAGTTCATGCGTGCCACCAGCCATGTAAACATCCTTTCATATATTGACTTGGACAGGGCACCAAAAGCATAGGTTACCTGGAAATTATATTGAAGATGTTCCTTCATAAGTAATAAAAGCAAATATTTAAAAGGGGGGTTGGAGAAATGTCTCAGTGGTTAAAGGTGCTTGTTATTCTGCCGGTGGACTCAAGCTTGAGTCTCAGTGTCCACGCTGTGCAGCTCACAACTGCCTGTAACTCCAGCTCCAAGGGATTTAGCTCCCACTTCTGGCCTCTATGGGCACCTGCATGTACATGCATATATATACACATGCACATGTGTGCATACTCACAAATACACATATATAGTAAAGAGTCGTAAATATAAATCTTTAAAATGTTCCTTTATCTAACAGTGTTCATTTTAATCTTGGGAATTCTCTATCTACAAACATCTTTTAGTCAAACCAGTATGTATTTATTGATCTTCTTTGGTTTTAACATTCTGCTGAATATAGTGAGAAAAAAAAAGAAGCAAGAAAGAGAGGGGGTGAAAGAAGAAGAAAAGGATGAGAGTCAGCATGATGCCTCCTTACCAAAAGTGTAGGTGATAGAAATCATGTTCCTATTAATAATGGACTAAATATCACAGGGTTGGGTGTGATGTTATGCTCCAAAGCCTTCCACTGAACATTGTGGTACTAAGATCTGCTAACAGCATCAGCACCAGCTGAGATTTTTGAAAGATGCCAGCATTCAGGCCCAATCCATGATGTACTAAATCTTTAAGATGATTCTATCACCATCTGCCCAGCTCAGCTGCACCAAGAATCTAGAAAGGTCACTTTGTAGAGAATCTCCCAGCCTTAGTATCTGATGATGTAGCTCATTCCCTACTTTTTGTGTAAATTCTTAACCTACCTTTAGCAAGAAACCTGTTAATCCAGTTTAATAAGAATCTCTTCTTGATGTTGTCACTTAGAAATATTCCATCACTGAACCCCTCCCTTCCAATTCATCATGTTCTATTTGTAGTTGAGTCCAATGTCTCTCCCCTCTTGAAATACTTTTATTGAAACAGTTCTGAACAAAATCTTCCTTATCATTTTAGTAAGTGTCAGAATATTTTTCCTTTTAACACAATGCACAATAAAGTTTTAAAATTGTTGGTATAGAATATCAGAAATCTATAATCTCTAGAGTATGTTCTGCTAATGCTGCTGATAAATTGAACTGTTGGCAAGTGGTCTACTCTCTCTAGGATGAAGAAGTTTCATCAAAATAATATTCATGAAAGCTCTTTCTAGTCCTATCTTCTAACTCTTTACTATCTTAGTTCTCAACGGGTTTCTTACTTTCTGAATCAAGAATGATTTGGGGGAGCATCTTTCTGACACAGATTATCCTGTCAGAGTGAGACTCTATGTCCCTTCTCTGGGGAGAGCTCCCAACTCTACACCTGGGTAAGGTTATACAAATGAAATCCTGCTCTGATTATGCAAAAGAACTGATATCCTACAGATTCCAGGTAGGAGTCAATTTCCATTGAATTCTCTCCAAACCTAGAAACAGAATGCATGCCAACATGTAGCATAGGAAAAAAAGGCCTATCACATTCATCCTTCTACACAGAAGAAGGCACATAGCAAAGCCACTTGGTGTCTGGTGGTGATACAATTATGAGTCATTTATCCTGACCGATCAATTATCCTGAGTCATTTCCACAATAATCCATAATAATCAGTCTCAAAAATGTGTAGTATAAATACAACATTAGGAAGATTTCACACTGAGGGGAATCACTCTGCCTGCATCAGCCAGCTGAAATTTTTAAAGGGTGTTTTACTTGGTCACCCTCTTTTAATTCCTTAAGTAGCCAAGAAGTAGGGGTGGAGAGAAGCTTTTGTTCAGGTGAGGGGTGTGGTGGAGAAACACAGGAAGCCTACAAGTGAAAGCAAGAGGCAGAGGCTGTACAATGTGCGATAAATAAAGTAATAATACCACAGAGCATACTGTTCATGAGGTAACTATTCTGTTCCTTTCCTCACTTTCTGTCAAAGGAGGGGGAAGGAAGGGGCTAACCTGTACTTCTACTCTTCAGATCTAAACATACTTATTTCTTAGATCTTTTCAAAATAATCTCATACTGGGGCTGGAGAGATGGTTCAGTGGTTAAGAGCACTGGTTGCTCTTAAAAAAGACCAGCGCTTGATTCCCAGCATCCACATGGTGGCTAACAACCATCTTAACTCCAGTTCCAGGGGAACTGATGCCCTCTTCTGACCTCTTCAGGCATTGCATAACACAGATGCACTAACATACATGCAAGCAATACACTAATCATACACATAAAATAAAAATAATAAATAATTTTTAAATAACCTAACAGAAAACTTTGATTACTAAAGGGCAATAATGCATGACAGAAAACAGCAACAGAACAACAGTCATAGAGAAAGAGAGAAAAAGAGAGAGAGAGAGAGAGAAGAAATGAAGTCAAGCAGGATGAATTATCATTTGATACTTACCTTTTGTGAAATAATAAACATATGCATATCAGAGTATCTGTGAGCGACCCAGTGATACAGGATTCAAACTCACAGTATAACATTTGAGGTTGGGATCTGATAAATGTTCCCCTTCTCTCATCCCTTTTAAAATCATTATTTCCTCATTCTTGCCCTAGTACTTACTAGCTATGTCACCATAAATAGTTTCTAATGGTCACTGTAGTTAACTATAAAATAAAAATATTAATAAAATCTACACTGAAGGCTTGTTATTATATTGGATGAGATAAATCTATACAAAGCATCCCTAGTAAGCACTCAGTAGAAAACAACTGTATGATTTGATCACCATTGTTATTGTCTTAAAATTTTATTCTTATTTCTAATATATATAACTATCATGGAGTCAGAAAACAGACATGAGAAACCTTAGTTCATGATAATCAAGGACAATGATCCTCAACTCAGAACACATGCACTTGGAAATGCAGAGAACATTTCAGGTTGTCATAATGACTGAGAATGTTACTGCTATTTAGTGCCAGGAGGTAGAAATGCCAATCATCTACAAAAAGGATATCATCTATGAAGAATTGTACAATTGTAAATGCTATATATTTCTCCACTGAAAAACAGAATCATTCAATCTCCTCACCGCAGGGTCAGAGACATAAAGATACTTAACCAAGATACCAGAGTGAATCAGCATTAGAGTTAGAGGCAAGCTTTATATAGTGTTAACATTGCAGGAATTTCGCTCATCTTTTGCAGTGATCATCAACAGAGCATATGCATCTCTATTCCTAGCAGTGAAAACTGATTGCACAAAGTCAGTAAAATTTGTAAGAAAATTCTTATAAGTGTTCTTTTTACTATCCCTAAGAGGAAGGAATTTTTATGTTGAATAATAATATACTTTCTTTCACTAGTTCTGTTACAGTAAAGGCTGGGGCGGTAACTCAGTCCCCTAGAACATACTATTTTAAAGAAGTGAAGGTTTAATTATAGTCTTCACAGGGGCTTATTAGTTTTATATAGAGAAAGACCCTATTCTATAATAATAGCATATCACACATCCATGTTATGGTAAATGTTTAAGAAACCATGGCACTGCCAAACATTTGTAACCCTAATGCCAGGAAGTAGCTCAATTATTTCTCCTGATGATATGATTCAAATTCCACCAAGTTAGACACTCATGAAACACCTATTTGTTGCAGGGCACTGTGCTAGATGCTGGTATACTAAGATGATTCAGACAGTGCTTGGCTTCAAAGTATGTAGGTCACCAAGGCACATGAAAGTAAAAACAGATTATGTCAATATACTGCAATTAATATTGTAGTAGATGGATTATTTTTGATTTACAGAGTAAGATAAACTGCAGAATTGATGCTGACCTTTTAAATGTTTTATATAACATACAAATATTATATACTTCAATACAACATGGCAAACAGAGTCAAAATGAGAGCACATTTGCATATCTTCATTTTGTATGTACAGTAATACAATCTGTGACCTAAATATTAGACATGCATGCTTTGAATGTTATCTATATTCGCTTAGTTTCAGTTTCCTCAAGTGAATTCCTGGCCTACTGACCCCTGAGTACTGTAAGAATAGAAGGAAATAATACCTGAATATCCTTTATATATATA
>NW_008345226.1:2435293-2445820 GCF_000622305.1 Nannospalax galili
ATGGGTTACAGAGACAAGGTTATAATCTCACTATGCCATTTCCTCTTTCCAGAAAGACTATATCTGTCACCTCCTCCATAGTGAGGAGACAATTTGAAGAACTCTCCCATTGGATACGAATCAGCATGATAGCACCATTATGTGAACTTGACAGGGTATTCTTCCCTCCACAAATGATCTTTCCTCCCCGTCTACAACTTTGCAGGCTGTATGTCTCAGATGACAGAAGAACACAGCACAAGAACACTGTACAAGGTGTACCATACTCCACTGGTAAGAGAACAAATGTTCTGTTAACACTGAGATTTTAGTATATTTGTATTATGGCAGCATGGTCTGTCTCATACGGACTAATATACACAGCAGATGTAAATTATTATTCTAAAATATTCTGGTACACATGCATTGTCATAGTATTCAGCAGCTCTAGAAATGTTTACTGGATGAGTAAAGAAAAGTCTCAAGATCAGCTGTCCTCAGAACATTGGTTACTTTATTACTGTAACATTTTTCTGGATATTAAACAAAACATGCATAACCTTCTCTCTCTTGTATCTATTCTCAATTCCCTGTTCCTTCAAATAGTACCTTTAACACATGTACTGAAACCTGTTTTCCACTAATGTATAACCATGTGTCAATTACACTAAAGAAGCTAATATGCAAAATACATAAAGGAATACCAATTTACCAATCTAATTCTTGCCAATAATTCAGTTTTGAAAGCTTGTTATCCAGGAATTCAAGATGCTGATGACAAGTGAAGGGTATGCTTATGTTTATAAAGGGGTGTATTCCTAAAAGAATATTGTCAAAATATATATTTCAGGATAGATGCTTACTACTGTCATAAGTAAAAGCACTTTAAATATAGAAGTGACTATCTTCAGCATTTTCACAGAAGTGCTTATTGCTGACATTGTCAGTAACTGAACATATATAAGAATGACATGAAGAAATTTATGAAAAGATCATAAGTCACAATGCTCTCAAATATCACCTTATCTGTTCCACATTTTGACTTCTGGTAACATATTTATTACCAGCTTTGATTCTAGGATAAATCAAGCCCTTCACCAAGTCATAGGAATTAATGCCCATGAGGAAAGCAGCTTTGTCAGCATCTGGTCATAAAAAAGAAAGAATGTCAAGACAGGAGGGAGAAAAAGAGTGAGGGGGGGAGGGAATGCATGACAGGAGGGAAACATTTTAAAAATTCACTCCATTATAACAAAAAACACTGCCCAGAGGATATAATGATGGTGCAGTTCAATCAATGCAAAAAGATATATTGTAGCTTTTTAATAAACGCTTGAAGGCTAAATGTTGAAAAGAATCTACTTTCTGCAGACGGGAATCAAACCACATGGAAGCATCACTTCGGGATCATTAGAATGACTCTCATCAAAAAGCAATAACGTGTTGATGAGGCTGTGCAGATGCTTTTACCTTCAGGTGTGTCTTAGTCATTATAGAAAACAAATTGAGAATTATGTAGAGATTAAACACAGGGTGATTACAAGACCCAGAAAGTCCATTCTCAGGTATGTAACTAGGAAAAATAAAAGCTGCTATTTTTTTATTTGTAAATTTTTATTGAATTTTTGTGTATTTCATACAGATCATTGTAATCATTTTTATACCCTCTTCCCCACTGGTACCCTCCCATAGCCCCCCAATTGGAGTTCGTGCATCCTGTCATTTGTGTTTGTGTCAAGGCCTATCGAGTTAAGTTAGTGTCCCCTGATGTTCCTCAGTACAAGTTCATCCACTAAGGTCTAGTCAATCTATCTAGAGTCCCTCCCTTTAGAAGGGACAAAATCAGCTCTTCCTTATCCAACAGTAATCAGCTGCTACTAGTTCTTTGGCTAAGATTGGGGCCTTTTGCCTATTTCCACAGTTCTATGCTGGGTTTTTGTCTGGTTGAGTTTGCATGGGTCTTGTGCATGCTGATGTCATTGCTGTAGGTTCATATGAGCAAGGTCCCAGAAGCTCGTAAGACTCTATTTCCATGTGGTCATGTACCGCCTCTATTTTTACCAAAAAAAAAAAAAAAAAAAAAAATTGCATGTAATAGTCCTAGCAACATTATTCATTCTAGTCAAAATGTAGGAAAAATGCCAATCAACCAATGAATAAACAAAATGTGATATATTTATATAATAGGAAATATCTAGCCAAAAAAGGAAATGAAGATTTGAGTACGATATGACATAAGTTCATCCATAAGGACTTGAGGAAGATGATTGTCAGTGGTGGGAAATTCACCCAGCAGTGGAAAGGAGATGAAAATATTTTTACAATCATTACTATGATCACAGACTCTTCTGAAGGTCAGATGGACATTTATTCACAGATTTACATTGCTTTCATCCTTACTGTAGACTTTTAAATATTTACTACAAATGACATTCTTTACATTTGGGTATGTGTTAATTACTATTGCTTTTTGCTCTCTACCTTTCCTCCCAGCCCAAGAAATATAGTGCACATGTGATGTCAGATGTAAGCCTCTGAGATAAATCCATGATGCATCTTTACATGCTCAGTGCTGTCTGGAGTAGGTAGGGAATAATCCTGCAATAATGGATGAATTTCTTTAAACATTTAAGGTGGGATGTCATACTAAGAACTTGAGTTAACCTTGTTTGTGGATAAAAACAGATTCAAGGACAGTTCTTAACACTGAAGAAAAGATGTAAGAAACCTATCCTGATGTAAAAAGTATTTCTGCAGTCCTAGTGAAGATAAAAAGTGGGAAAATGAGGACCCTTGTCAAGACCTTAGATGGTGCCCCCAGGAAGGATGGATATTACTCACTTCACTTATTGGCATTTTCTAATATATTAGTAAGCATGTCTAACTTAGATGAGGAACAGCTGATCTTCCTAAAACAGGGATCTCTAGATAGGCTGACTAGATTCAGCGGATGGACAAGCACTGGGGAACAGCTGGGAGCACTGACAACACAAGGGACAGTAACAGGGATGACAGAGTATATGGGCTCCAGTGGGAGGTGGGGAGGCTATGGGAGGGTGCCATTTGGGAAGTGGGCATATAGATTAATAAGATTGTTTGGGATGTTCTGGATGATATACACAAAAAAATCAACAAATAAAAAAATGAGTTATATTTGAGGAGGAAGCACAAAAATTTACTTCATGTTAATTAGAACAGGTGATAAACATTACCATTGAAATCTACCTGATGACTTTATATCCATACTCAGGTGCCAAGAATCCAAGTCTAACAGACTGTGACTAGTAATAATCAGATACATAGAGATTAGAGGTGCATGTGCAAATATCTAAGTGTTAATAGCATTAAAAATGAGTCCTTCTGTAGGAAACAGTATATTTTAAGATGAAACGGAGATTTTTTAAAGATTAAAAACTTATTCAATTTTATGTCTTACAGGGTTTATACTGAGTTCAATATGTATAACTGTATTAATTCAACTGTGAACCTAAAAATTTACAGCCACTTTTGAAAGAGATGTATCTTTGCTCTGGAAATTGTTATTGAATATGTTAAAGCTGTAATGAAATGCTTCTTCTAATCATGTTGTTATTAAATAAATAAAAAATATGGAAACCTATGATCTTATGTACTTAATATATGTCAGTAAATAAAGTAATCAAAACACAAATGAAACAAAATAAGACAACAAAAGCCTTTCCTTCCCTAGGCTTAGTGTCACACACCTGTAACCCAATTACTTTTGAGGTTAATGCAGGAGGACCAATTGAGCCATGGGTTGAAGGCCAGCCAAAGCAACAGGGTGAGGTCCCCATCTCAAAAAAGTAACAAAAAAAAAAAAACCAAACAACCACAAACTCATTGTTTCAAAGCATGGAAAAAGCAATAGAGCAAATGAAGTTCCCAGAAAAACATGTATGTTACAGTATATGAAGATTATATGATTTTTGTATGTCTTTCTTTCATCCATGTCTGTATTTAAATGCTGTGAACTTTGAATGAAACTCTGGACCAATAACTACAGGAAAACACTCCATGGGACTGGAGGACCCAAGTTTGGTTCTCAGCACCCACGTGGCAGCTCACAATGCCCTGTAACTCCAGTTCCAGGGGGATCTCACATCTCCTGTCCCTGTTGACACTGCATTCACATGCACATACTCACAAGTGGACACACACATTTGCACATAATTAAAAATAGTAAAAATAAATATTTTTAAATCGTCAGTATCCTAATACACATTATTCCTTTATTCTGTTTTATTTTCACTGAATTATCAGTTATTCATTGTGGATCTCTCCCACTAGACAAGTCAAGACCAGGAAAAATCTTCACTCATGTGTCCCCTAAGACCAAAATTAGACCTTGCTACAGACTGAATTATAAAACTATTTGCTGAACAATAAAAGGCTACCCAGCACCACTGCAAAGGAACAAAGATCCTGAACATACATTTCTTAGACAAAGATATACAAATTACCAAAATCCTTGCAAAATATTTCTCAGCATCACTAATCAGGAGGGAAATGCTAATCAAAATCATATTAAATACAATGAATTTAGATAGTCATTATCAGGGCTGGAGAAATGGCTCAGTAGTTAAGAGCACTGGCAACTTGTGCAGAGGACCTGGGTTTAGCTCCCAGCACCTCCATGGTGGCTAACAGCCATCTGTAACTCCAGTTACAACACTTCCTTCTGGCCTCCACAAGCATTTCACAACATGAGTGAACTTACATACATGCAGGCAAAACACTCGTACACATAGAATAAAAAATAAATAAAAATATTTTTTGAGATAGTTAAAGCCAGGAACTCGAGATAACCTGACTAGACCTCAGTAAGTGAAATTGCACAGAAGAACGACTGGGGACACAAACTTGACACAACAGGCCTTAACACAAATGACAGAATGTATGAATTCCAGTGGGGGTTAGGGAGGGTGCCAACGGGGACAGGGGTATAAAGATGATTAAGATTGATGTTCTGTAAGATTGATGTTCTAATGAATAAATAAAATACTATATAGAGAGATATAAACCAGATAGAAACATAAATATTACATGATTCCATTTGCATTCTGTATCTAGACTAGTCAAATTCATTAGCACAATTAAATATAAAATTTATTATTTATTGAAAGTTGACTGAATGTAGTTTCTCTCTATTTCAATTGGGGTTTTAAAATTAAATGTAATAATTTCAATTGCTACAAACTTTTTATAAGTGTGGTTCTTTACTAAATATCAGTCTAGAGCTATGATTGATTGCAATGTGTCTAAACTTTTTGTGAGCAGTTAAGAATATAGTTTTAAAACACTTTTATTCTTTGAAAATTTCATACATGGACACAATGCTTTTTTTATTATCTTACCTAGCCTATACCTTCCCCAAAGCCCACCAACCCATCCCCCTCCAGATATCATGGACTTTTATTATCATTACATTATTATTATTAATAGAGCACTAAGACCAGTTAGTGCTGACCATGGGCAAATGGTGTGGAGCCATTCACTGGGACATGGGCAACCTAACAGTGGCCATATGTCCAAAGAAAACTAATAATCCCTCCCTCAGCAGCCAACAACAACTAGTAGCTCCTCAGCTAGGGGTGGGGTCTCTGGAGCCCCTCTCTCATTAATGTTGAAATTTTGACTTTTGGGGGTTTTGGGGGGGTTGAGACAGGGTCTCACTATGTAGCCCCAGCTAGCCTGGAACTTGCTAATGTAGACTATCCCAGGCTGGCCTTGATCTCACAGTGATGTGCCTGCCTCTGCCACCCAAGCGTTGGGATTAAAGTGTATGCCACAATGCTTGGCTGGAATTTTTACCTTTTTGTGGGAAAATAACAGAAAATAAAGCCATATAGTTTTGCAATTATGGAATTATTTGCCTTTGGAATTCCAATGGTCTTTGTTCATACCTTATAACATTTAATACATTTTACAATTTGTTCATTTCCCATTTTCCTAATAGTTCATGAGCTAGAAGTATCTTTCACAAAAGTCCACAGAATTTACTGGAATTATCAATAATTAATTGAGAAATGCCTCTTGTTCTGGGATAGGAAGATACTACAGAATGAGGATTGAGAGAATACTTTAGCAACAATAATCAAGAACTGGGGTACAGCTCAGCAGAGGGCTTGCCTAGCATATAGAAAGCCTTTTATTCAATAACCAGCATCACAAAATGGAAAATAAAATTGATAAATGAACAGAAATCAAAGCATTTGTATTGGTTGTTTTTAATATTGCTCCAAAACAAAGAGGCATGTGAATGCAAAAAGAATGAGGTAGGCATGAAGACAGGGATTTGAAGAGAATTAGAAGCCATGTCTTTAAAATAATTCTTACTTTCTGTGCCATCTGCTTCCAGTTGGTCTTCTCTGGGAGTCTATCTAAACTTCAGGTTTCCAAAGAGCATGATGGCTCCAGTAAGTTTATAGCAACCATACTTCTCATCAGGAAGAAAGCCCAAGATGTCCATGGCTCTCTGTAAGAAGAGAAATAGATAGCCTCGTCTTCTTTGACTGATGGCTACAGTAAGCACCTCACCCCACTGTACTTCACACATCCCCACACATCCCCACACTAGACTGTGGGCTGAGGAGTGAAAGACAGCATCACAGGATCAGAGGACCAGCTCAGTTCAAAGCAGTGCAATAGGCCTCACTGGCACTTGGTCACCAGCAGTCTGCTCTGTGCTTTAAGAGAAAATTAAGAAGGAACAGAACTTGGCTTGTTTAGTGTCCAGTGGTTTCAGAAGTTCCTTCAGCACTCTGTGCCTCTCCTTTCCCTTCCAGCAACAGATTGCTTTCTGGCTATATGAGGTCAATTATTTTGTCTTTCATGGTTACCACAGCTGCACTATATCTGCTGGGCGGCTTGTTTCCATGATCCCGTACATTCTCCTGGTTTTATTTCAGAGCCTGCTCATTTCAGAGACTAGTAAAAGGATGTGTTTAAGGAAATAAACCCCATGTCACTGCATCCTAAGAAGCCACTGAATGTTATGAGAAGCACATCCCTACATATCCCAGAAGACTACATATCATTCTAGTGGCTAAGTTAAGAATATGAATCAAGATTGCAAAAACAATTTTATCCTTCCCAATAACTTCCTTCACCAGAATCTAAGACTGCGTGAATCTAATGCTCAGAAAGTGTTACCCTACAAAGATATTCACCAGGGTGACGTGAATCTAAAGTCTTGGGACTTAATTGCAGCAGAATGACTCAATAAGCAGTAGGACAAATGCCTTATAAAATACTAAATGTTCACCTAAAATGCTTATGAAATGAAACATAAAAATCAATCTTTATAAACCACTCAGTATTTTCAGTATGATTGTAAACTTTGTTTGAAATAAATAACACTACAAAAGCAACTTCAAATTGATAGAAATCAGAATAAGGCTTTAAAGATAGACCAAGTAAAAGAGTTTATCATTGACTTGAATTTTCTTCCCACTTTTCCATAGCTTCAAAACCACTTTACTGAAGATGTGCATTTTATAGTAAGTAAATTCTCGATAAACATAGCCTCCACTCTCAGTGTGAGCAAGGCCATGCCTCCAGGCGTCAAGATGGAGCGTTATGATGTTTGTTTTCATTGTTCATTGCCTTTTCCAGACTTAGACAGCTTCAAAGCCTTACTTCTTGGCCAGCGATTCTTCAGCATCATCCAAGCTCTCCACAGCAACCTCTCCACAGGAGCAAATGTGAAAGTCAGATGGATTTGTGGACACCAGGAGTATGTCTACAGTAGAGAACCATTGGTTAAACAGCTTAGAGAAACACACAAGGCCTGAGGAAACTATTGAACAAAATTTAGTTTACTTTATAGAAAGTTTGCAAATAAGCCAAAATAAAACCTATATTCTAGACCCAAACCTCTGCAATCAATTTTCTGCCCTCTATTAACTTGTCAGTAATGTGTTAATGCCTCCCAAGAGAACACCAGGTTGTCCAAATCCAAAAGCAGATTGAACTGCAGCAGCATGAAGTGGTGATGGAGGGAGATAATGTGTTGAAAAAATTTTTAAAACAGGCACTTGGCTAGATTTATGACTGAGGGCCAGAGGACAAAAATGTTTTGCAAATTATATGTAGCACAGACCTGATCTTCATAAATAGAAAGCAGCCAGCCTTGGGGTCAGCACCTCGGGAACATCAGTAGTGTAACCCTGTCTGTCACTTTACATCCTCACTCCCATGAGCTTGAGCTCATCTTCCAAGGGATCTATGAATCAGCTACTCTTCAACACTGCACAGCTGGTAGGTCTAAGACTCCTAACATGAGTCACTTCATCTGGAAGCATAATGCAGAACAAAGCCAAGGCAGCTGTCAGTAGCTCATCAGTTGACTTGGCAGAGTACTGCCTAACCCTTGATCCCAGTGAAGGCTTTTTGATCTGGTCTTATCTTTCCATTTGCCACTCATTAATGTGGATATCCTCTATGTGGGAATACAAATTTGAGACAAAGAAATTGAGCTACTGGAATGCTCACAGAAACTTTATTTGGTAGCATGCCAAATGGTGAGTGGGTTAATAAACTGTTATCCTTGCAAGAAGTTATTATTCATAAAGAAATCAACTAAAACATTAAAGAACCTCAAAATAAATATTTTGACTGAAACAGTCAAACAAAAATAGTATATGGTGTATGATCCTGTACTATAAAATTAGAGAAAATGAAACCCAATTATCTTGACAAAATGCACACTAGTATTTATGTAGGATAGCAGAAGAGGTGTTCCAACAATGAAAAAAGGCAGGAAAGAGGGATTGTACAAGATTTGAAAACATGTTTAAATGGATGAATATGTTCATTGTGGTAATGGCGTCTTACATATAAACATGTCGATACTTAGCTATTACATACTTCAAACATATGCAATTAATTATAGGTCAATAGTTCTTTAATAAAGATAGTTTCAAACATTTTTTTTAATTTAAAGATAAAATGAAACTGGCATAGCTCAAAGCAAATCAGTCTCTTTCCTAAGCCACTCACTCCCCACTCACTTTTCCTCAGGACTTCAGGCTTCTGAGTAGGCCTCTTTCTTTATTCCTCCTTACACCACCCAAGCCTGTGTAAGTCTTTCCTTGGATCTGTGTAGACCCTAAAACAAGGTAATATTCTCACCTTACTCCTCTTTAGGCTGCCTAATACCCTCTATCCTTTCCCAGGACCCAGCTCTGACACTGCTGGATAGAGTCCTCTCCTTCCTCATATCTAGGTCATCACACTACTTGTGTTTCTTTGGACCTCACAGACCAGGACACTAGGCAGAACACTCTCTTTTATCCTCCCTAGGCTCCCCAAAATCCCACCTGCCCTTCATCAGGACCCTATAGACTCCCCATGTGGCATGCATCCTACACAGCCATCCCAACCAGGGTTCATCCTCAGCACCATTCCCTCCTAGCCAGGACCCTCTCTAGGAATCTAGCACACACTGCAAACAGAACTTATCAAGAGAAGCGCTCCCTTCCAAGTGGACCAGCCTACAGGTCCTCTTCAGAACACTCTCCTGCAGAGCCCCTCTCTAGTCACCCACACAGCCTTGGTAAGATACCTGTTTCCCTCAGCTTTATCCTCTTGGACTCCCGCAAGCCTTCCAGGCCACCTGGAGACTCCAACCTGGTGGGAAAAAAATCAGGAAATGAAACAACCAATAACCTAACCCCAGATGTCTGGGTCTCATTTCAAAAACACAAAAATATACAAAAAAATAAACCAAAAAATATACAAAATGCCAAAGACAATGTGCTTCCCACAAAGACCACCAACCCTGTAGTAACTGTCCCCAATGAGAAAATCTTAGACAAAATTCAAGACACAAAATCAAAAGAACAAATACAAACATGTTCAAAGAGTTCAGGAATTCAAAGAGGCCACCAATAAACAGGTGAATGAACTTAAAGAGGACAGGAATAAACTCATGATTGAAGTCCAAGAAACCATAAACAAATGGCTTAATGAAATAATGACAATTCAGGATACAGAAATTAAATTAAAGAGATAAAAATACTGAAGGAAAATCAAACTGAAATGAAGCTAGAAATGAAAATTTCAGCAAGTCTAATAAAAAACAAACCTCAGTGAAAGTGATCCTTACTAATAGAATGGATCACACAGAAGATAATATCAGAGCTTGAAGACAAGGTAGAGGAATTGAATCAGTCAGTCAAAGAAAATCAAAAACTTTAAAACTCATGAGCAGAATATGCAGGAATGCTGGGACACCATGGGAACACCAAATCTATGAATTAAAGACTTATAAGAATCCCACATCAAAAGCATAGAAAATATCTTCAGTAAAATCATTGAAGAAAACTTTCCAAATCTAAGAAAAGAGATGCCCATTCAGAAATAAGTGGCATATAGAACACCAAATAGACATAACAAGGAAAATAACTCCCCATGCCATACTATACTTAAAACATTAACTATATAGAACAAAGAAAGTTGAAAGTTGTAGTAGAGAAAACTCAAGTCACATATAAAAGCAGGTCCATATATATGGACCATATATAT
>NW_008345226.1:2445935-2485595 GCF_000622305.1 Nannospalax galili
TTCCATGATATAAACAGGCTAAAGGAAATTATGAATTTATGACCACTAAACTATCTCTACAGAAAATAATGGAAGAATGTTTCAGAATGAAAGATAAGTAAATTCCAGGGTACAGCAGAGAGGGGAATAAATTATGCTTGAATAGCAGTTATGCAAAGTAGAGCTAAGACAACAAAAACCACAAAATCAACCAAATGACAGCAATTCAAACACATCTTTCAGTACTAACTCTCAATATTTAATATTGTAATTTCACAAATAAAAGACACAGGCTAGCCAACTGGATTATAAAATAAGATCTATTTCTTTTCTGTCTATAAGAAACACATCGCACCTTAAAGAATAAACACTACCTTAGAGTGAAAGGATGGAAAAAAGTATCCTAAACACATGGGACCAGAAACAAGCAGGCATAATTATTCTACTATCTGAAAAAACAGACTTCAAGCCACAACTAATTAGAAGCAATAAAGATCACTTCATTCTGATCAAGGGAACAACCCACCACAAGGACATTCTAATTCTAAACATATACACCCCAAACTCAGGGACACTCAATTTCTTTTTTTTCAACTTAAAAAAAAATGTTACTGAGAATTTTATACATGCATATAAGGTGATTTGATCAAATCCATGCCCACTCCCTCTCCTCCAACTCCTCCCATATCCCCCCATCACTTTTTTCTGACAACTTCATGTACTCTTTCTTTTTTTTTTTTATAGGGCTTTTTGCTTTGCTAACATTCCCCTCTCTGAGGAGGTAACCCTAAACTCTTTTAGGGATTAGATACAAGCTCCCAAATACTTTTGACATTTTTGGCCTTTGGAACAGAGTATGTTGCTAAGAGGCCCAAGGACATTTTGACTTTTAGCCAAGAGACTGGCTACTTTTCTTTGGTGTCTTTTTGCCCTAACGGCCTAGCCAATTCCTACTTCCTATTCTTATCACACCATCCTCTGAAGAGGTTACCCAAATTGCTAATAGGGATCAGGATGCAGACCACTCTGGCTTCTTCCATGCTGAACAGGGACACAGGTTGAGACAACTGGAGTACCCCTTCAGTGAGTCTATCTAAAAGACTCCCAAATTGCCTAACTCTTATCTGCAGGGAGGAAAGAAAGCCCTTGACTGGTGAATAGAAGATGTGAAGGAGAAGTAAAGGCAAGAGTAGTTAGCATTACAAGTTCAGACAGGGAACCAGAAAAAAAGTCAGAACAGGGCAAATTTCAAATGTTCATATTAGAGTTCATTGGAATTTCTTGATAAAGGCTTCCAAAAACATCCCTCTGTTGGGTTCCTCCTCATTTTTCTCTTGTCTGCCAAGGCTGGACTCGAGAGCTATGGATTCAGGATTTGCTTTCAGGTATTTTGATAGCTATTGAGTGGATAGAATCAGTGTCAGTTCCCTCTCAAAGGCTTCTAGATAGGGGGAGAAAACACATTTATCCATCATTTTAGAACAATAGCAGGTTGTCTCCCCTAGCTACAGGTGGGCACTACAGTATTGCAGACAAAGATTTGAAGTCTTACATCTGAGCAGTATTTTCTGCATACACACAAAAATAATTAATGAGAAATAAATATTGTCTAAATACCATTTTATATGGACTTAAGCCTAATGTCTGGGAAGTGTAAACCCTAGAACTCTTAAAGAAATATACTGATGACTTTACTCTTTGGTTATACTTTCCTTTTGGTTTTTAAGACAAGATAGTTGGCCCAAATAAACCAATTTATTATTACTCCTAAGGTCATTTGAGTCTAACAGCTATCAAAGTGTTCCTCGGGGGTCACAAGGGCTTGGGAGGAGCTCCTGGGTCCTTTCTTTTACCAGTTCCTTCTATGTAAAGGTAAGTCAAAGGTCCTGCTCGACTGTGGCTGGCTTCATTTGGAAACATGGAGGAAATGTTTCCTTTGAGTTGAACATCCTCTTTGTAGACTAGACATTGGTTCAAGTCCATCTGGTGGGGTCTCCACGGCCTCCCTGAACAAGAGGACAGGTGACTCACCAGTTACAGAATATTTTGGGAAGGATGAGACAAAAATAATATATACATAATCTTAAATTTTCTGAGGTCATAGTTCAGTCAACTAGTTTAAGGAACAAGACATTTGTCTAATCAAGGTTTATCTGAGAACGTTTGGATTTTGCCCAAGCTTTAGCTACATACATAGCACACGGTAATTAAAAGTACCAGACTGATGGAACAAACCTTCTTGGACATTTAACAGCCATACTTGGAGGCTTATACTAATCTGGTCAGAGGGCCTTAAAGAACAATTTTTTTTGCTTCTTGCCCTCCAAGGTCAACTAAGTTCCAGGGGAATATGGAGTGTCTCTCAAGATGTCCTGTAACTGTGGGACATTCAATATCATAAAACAAACAATAATAGGCATTAACTCACTGATTAACCCTAACAGAGCAATAGTACATTACTTTAGCATACCACTTTCACCAATAGATATGGCATCAAAATAAAAAACAAAGAGGCATATCAGAGCTACATAACCCCATATACCAAATGAACCTAACAGACACCTAGCGAGTGGACCATCCTAACGCTAAAGAACATATATTCTTCTTATTAGCCCACTGAAGTTTCTCTAAAATATACCATATATTAGGGAAAAAAACAAACTTCAAAAAAAATTAAATTTAAATAAATCCATCTTTTTTTTGTACCACAACAAAATAAAGCTAAAATGAAAACCAAAAGAAACTCCAGAAAATGTGTAAACTCATGGAGATTTAAAAAACTACTGAATGATGAATGGGTAATTGAAAAACTCAAAAAGAATTTTTTAAAAATTCTTAGAATTAAATAAAAACAAACATAAAGCATAGACAAGCCTCTGGAATACAATGAAAGCAGTCTTCAGAGGGAAATTTACAGCTCTACATGCCTATACTTTTAAAAAGAAACATAAAGAGCACAAACAAATGATTTAAGGATGTACTTCAAGAGTTTGAAAATATGGGACTGGAAAGTTTGCTCAGCAGCTAAGAGCATTAGCTACTCTTCCAGAGGACCAAGGTTCAAGTCACAGCATCCACATGGTAGCTAACAACCATCTATTTTGTAATTCTGTTTCCAGGGGACCTGACACCCTTTTCTGGTTTCTGAAGGCATTGCATGTACTGGCACACTGACATGCAGGCAAAATACTCCTATACATTCATTTTTTTTTTTAATTTTAAAAAGAATTTGGAAAACAAGAACAAAACAATCCTAAAAGTAATAGATGGAAAAAATTATCAAAAATAAGAGCAGAAATTAATAAAATGGAAACAGATAAACATAAAATATAAAAAAAATCACTGAAATGAAGACCTGGTTCTTTGAAAAGACAAAATTGACAAATGCTTAGCTGAATTAACTAAAAGAGAGAGAAAACTCAAAGTAATAAAAATTATAGATGAACAGGGACAAAATACAAGAGATATAAAACAAATTCAGAAAGTCATAAGGGCATACTTTAAAATTTTATGTTTGGCTAAATTGGAAAACCTAGAAGAAACAGATAAATTTCTAGATACATCTGACCCACTGAAGTTAAACCAAGATGATATTTTAAAAAATTAAATATATCTATAACAAGCCAGGAGTTTTCTGGCATAATACAAAAATCTCCTGACTAATAAAAGCCCAGGTCCAGATGAAATCATACCAGAATTCTCTCATACCTTTACATCAGAACAATAGCCAACACTACTCAAAATATTCTACAACATAGAAATAGAATACTTAAAACTCATTCTATAAAGCCAATATTATTCTGATACCAAAATCAGATTAAAGACATAGCAAAACAAAAGGGAACTTAGACCAATGTGACCAATATCCCTGGTGAACATAGATGCAAAAATTTTCAACAAAATACTTGTAAACCAAAAACAGGGACACATCAAAAATATCATTCACCATGGCCAATTTGGATTTATACTACAGATTTAGGGATAGTTCAACATGCAGAATCAATAAATGCAATACATCAAACAGGTGAACTTAAATACAGAAAAAAATCACAATCACAAAATCCAACATTCCTTCATGACAAAAGTCTAGAAATGAAGGGAATATACTTCAGTTTAACAAAGGTTATACATGACAAGCACATAGCCAACACTATCCTAAATGGAGGAATTCCATTAAAAATTAGAAACAAGACAGATCTGTACATTATTTCCATTCTTATTCAATATAGTGCTCAAAGTTTTAGCCAAGGAAATAAAATTTCACAAAAATAAAAAGAAGTCAAAGTATCCTTGTTTTCAGATGACATGGTGCTAAACATCATAAGTGACCCTAAAGACTCCACCAGAAAACACCTACAACTGATTAGCACTTTCAGGAAGGTGGCAGGATACAAAATTAACATAAAAAGCAGTGCCTTCCTATATACCAATAATAAACACACTAAGAAAGAAATCCAGGAAAGAACCCCATTCACAATAGTCTCAAGAAAATAACTCACATTAAATCTAGCAAAGGAGGGTGAAGTACCTCTACAATAAAAACTTTAAAACTCTGAAGAAAGAAATCAAGGAAGACACTAAAGACAGAAAGACTTCCCATGCTCATGGACTAGTAAAATTAATATAGTAAAAATGAGCATCCTACAAAAATCTATTTAAAGATTCAATGCTATCTCAATCAAAGTCCCATGCCATTCTTCACAGAAATAGAAAAAAGCTTTGAAATTCATATGGAAATACAAAAGACTTAGGATAGACAAAACAATTCTGAGCAAAAAAGTAATGTGGAAGGTTTATCATACCCAATCTCAAATCATACTCGAGAGCTAGAATAATAAAAATAGCATGGTTCTGGCATAAAAATAGACACAACAAAAAATGGAATAGAATTGAGGAATGACATATAAACCCACACTAGCACAATCAACTATTTTTTTTTGCATAGGGGCCAAAAATACACATTGGAGAAAAGACAGCATCTTCAATAAATGGTGCTGGTTAAACTGGATAGCTAAAAGTGGAAGAAGAACTATGAAACCAGACCACCTTGCTCAAAATTCAACTCCAAATGGATCAAGGGTTTCAACATAAGACCTTATGCTCTGAATAAGCTGGAGACAAATGTAAGAAGTGCACTTCAAATTATAGGCACAGGTAAGGACTTTCTGAATAGGACCCCAGTAGTACAGGAAACAATGCCAACAATACACAAAGGGAACTGTCATTGAGTAAAGGCAACTCATAGAACAGGAGACAATTTTTGCCAGCTATTCTTCTGACAGAGGATTAGCATCTAAAAATATAAAAACAACTCATAAAATTAACAAGAAAACAACCCAATTAAAGAATGGGTTATAGAACTGGACAGAAAATTCTCAAAAGAAAAACTGCAAATGGTCAAGAAATACTTTTAAAAGTGCTCAACATCTGTAGTCATCAGAGAAATGCAAATTAAAACTATTCTAAGATATCATCTTATTCTAGTCAGAATGGCTAAGATTAAGAAAACAAGGTTGCTCAGCAGTTAAGAGCACTAGCTACTCTTGCAAAGGACTCAGGTTGAGTTTTCAGCACCCACATGGTGACAAACAACTGCCCATAACTCCAGTGCCAGGATATACAATGCCCTCTTCTGACCTCCACAGGTACTTCATGCATGTGGTATATTTATAAACATGCATATAAACACTCATAGACATAAAAGTTTTTAAAAAGTGCTAAGAACACACAATGGAGGAAAGATAGCATCTTCAACAAATGGTGCTGGCAAGATCTCCACCTGCAGAAAAGTGAAACTTGACCCTTATCTTTCACCCTGCACAAAAGTTAACTCCAAATGGATCAAAGACCTCAATATAAAACCTTAAACTCAGAAACTGCTAGAAGAAAACATAGGCTGCGCCCTCCAAGATATAGACATAGGAAAGGACTTTCTAAATCAGACACCACCTGCCCAGGCACTAAAGTCAACCATCAATAAGTGGGACCTCACTAAATTGCAAAGTTTATGTACAGCAAAAGAAAGAAACAACTAAGGAAGGGAAAAAGGAAACCCAACAGAGGATTAATATCCAGAATATACAAAGAACTCAAAAAAGAAGAAGATAAACTGCCCAATAAAAAGATGTGTGATATTCCTAAACAGAGAGTTCTCAAGTGAAGAAATAAAAATGGCTAAGAAGCACCTTAAAAAGTGCTCAACATCCTTAGGAATTAGAGAAATGCCAAGATTTCATCTTACAGCAGTCAGATTTGCAGTCACCACCAGTGACGGCCTCTCCTTTGTTCTTGTGGGTGCCACTCCTTCATTCTCATGGGTGTCGAGGCTGCTCCTCCGCTCACCCTGGGCTGAGGCTGCTCTTCTGCCTGCCCTGGGCTGAGGCCGCTCTTCTGCTCGTCCGGTGCTGAGGCACCTCTTCTGCTTGCCCTGTGCTGCCTCCTGTGGTCGCCGCTTCTGCCCAGTCTGGACCCCAGGGCTGGTGAGGAGACTCTGTCAGTGGAGCCACATTCAGACACAGGAGACCAGGTTCAGTGACATAGGTGTGCTTTATTGTAGGATGGCACAAGCTTATATAGGGATAGTGGTCCAATCATAGCACAGCAAGTACGATACCTTATTAGCATAACAGGTTTAGTGTCCTATCACAGTACAGCAAGTAGGATACCTTATTAGCATAACAGACAGCATCCTATTAGCATAACAGACTTAATGTCCTATCACAGTATAGCAGGTAGGATGCCTCAATGGCATAATGGGTTTCAGATTACAGAGCCTGGATTCCTGGAAACCACATGACCCTGACTGCTGCAATACCTAAGTGTTGCAATTTGGAATTCCAAGGGTGGTGATTAGGGAGTGGCAAGCTCTAGGCATCAGTCTCATGATCTGCCAATAGGAGCAAATGTCACAAGGTGTTCCTTGTGGCTCCAGCAGTCCGGCCGTTGCCTCGGGCCTGCTGTATGACTTTCACCTTAAGCTCAAGCCTGTCTCCCACAGATTGATCAAGATCAAGAGAATGAAAGATTCCAAAGGCTGGAAAGGATGTGGAGAAAGAGGAACGCTCATTCACTGCTAGTGGGAATACAAACTTGTGCAATGACTATGGAAAGCAGTGTGGAGAATCCTCAAAAACTAAAAATGAACCTACCATATGACCCAGTGATACCACTCCTTGGCATATACCCAAAGGACTCCTTGTACTGTAGAGATACCTGCACATCCATGTTTGTTGTTACTCTCTTCACAACAGCAAAGAAATGGAAACAACCTAAATGTCCCTCAACTGATGAATGGTTAATGAAAATGTGGTACACCTACCCAAAGGAGTTCTACTCAGCAGTAAAAAAAAGATGAAATTATGAAATTTATAGGTAAATGGATGGACCTACAGAGTGTAATACTAAGTGAAATAACACAAATGCTGAAAACCAAACAATTTATGTTTTCCCTCATTTGTGAATTGTAGCACCTAAAGGGAAAAGTGATGCCCTAGGAACCCTATGAGAAATGCACATAAAGTGTCTGAACATTAATTCATATGTATACCTGGGAGCTGCTTGGCAGGGAATGCAGTATGAGATAGAAGAGGCCTCCCTTAGAGCCATAAACATGCTGAAAAGCACTCATCAAAGAAGCTTCTTTTTGCAACAGATGGTGACGACTGCAGAGTTCCACATCTGGTCAGACATAGAGAACATACACCTGGGAGATGCCCAGTACTAGGTGACACATCTACAGTTGAATCTCTAAAACCAAGGCTCACGGAACATAGTAGAATAAGGGGTTTCCGTGTGATACACACAGAAGGCCTCAACTGATCAAGTTTTGGAGAATAAGAGACTGTAGAGTATAGGATGGGACTCCTATATCGAACCTCACCCACCCACGGCCCAGGGACCATCATGGAAGAGGAGGCAGAAAGATTGTAAGAGCCACAGCTGGTTCATGAATGTAAGGAGGTGGAGGCTTCCAGGCCACTGGAGGCTTGCTCATGTGAGCTATGGCAGAGGTGGCATCAAAGGCAGGACCTATGTCAGCTCAATTAAACAAGGGCCCAAAGTGGAGGTAAGAAATAGGTGGCAGGTAAACACTAGATTGAGAACTATTTGAGACTGATTGCTACTGGGTGAGGGAGAGTATGACTTACATACAATCACTGAATGGGCTGACTAGACTCCAGAAGACACATTTACACTGAAGGACATTTGGGTACAAACTATTGAATGAATAGGACTCATCATGTATGGCAGAGTGCTTAGGGTTTGGTGGGAGGATGGGGGAAGGTATGGATGGGGAATGGGGTCTTGATGTGAATGGGAAATAATTGTATGAAATTTTAAAAGCTCGATAAAAATAAAAAATAAAAAAATAGGTGCTGGACAGAAGCTCAGCAATTAAGAGCACTGGCTGCTCTTGCAGGGGAAAAATATTTAAGGACAAGAAAGAAAAGAAAACAATTGCTGTTGAGAGTATAGGGAAGAAGGGCATTTTTTCACTGATATGGAAGTGCAAATTGGTGCAGCCACTATGGAAATCAATGTAGAGAGCCCCTGCCCCTCAATATTAGAACTACCATAAGACACAGGTATGCCACTCTTGTTATATACCCAAAGGACTCCATAACCTACTACATCAATAGTTGCTGCTCTATTCACAATAGCTAAGAAATGGAATCAGCCTATATGTCCATAAGCTGTTGAATAGGTAATGAAAATGTACTGCATGTATTCAATGGAATTTTATTCAGCTTTAATTAAAAATGAAAATTGTATTTTAATTAAAAATGAAATTCCAGGTGGATGGAACTTGAAAAAATTATGTTAGGTGAGGTTACCCAGGCACAGCAAATTAATTCCATATATTCTCCCTCATATGTGGACCCTAGTTTTGAGAACCCAGTTTGGTGTGTTACATTGGAGTACCTACAGAACCCAGGAAGACAGAAATAAGCCATTGGGAAGGAAGTATCTTAAGAGAAGGGATATAGTAGAAAATAAGTAATATAAAAGTAAAGAGAGGGTCTACTGGGGTGGAAACAGGAAAGTAGTGGGGATAAAGGGGGAAATAAGGAGGTTGGGGAAGGTTAACCAAAACAAAGGGAATATAAAAATAAGGAAGCTGAATATCTTGTAAACAAATTAAATATATATATAATTTATATATCTTTTTAAGAGTTTGAAGAGAGATACCTTGCATGACTGAAAAAGTTGTTACCAGACATGGGTTATTAAACAAATCTCCAGTGCCAGAGGTGTGATGCTTTCTTATGAGTAATTGGTTAGGGAAACTCACAAAATAAAACAGCCTCTTGCCATTCCTCTTTATTGTGTACTGGAATTTGATTACAAGATCCTAATGCTGAAGATGCCATACACTTTAACTGACAGCAGCTTACCAATATGGTGGTTTGAATGAGAATGTCCCCCATAGGCTCCAAACATTTGTACATTTTGTCCCCAGTTGGTGGTGCTATTTGGGGAGGTTTTAGGAGGTGTGGCCATGCAGGAGGAAGCATGTCACTGAGAGCAGGTTTTGAGAGTTCTGAAGCCTTTCCAGATGTTCAGTCTCTCGCTACTTCTCTGTACCTGCTTGAAGATGTGATGACCTGATTTTCTGCTCTGACCACCTTCTGCTGCCATGCCTCCCCCACCATTACAGACTTGAATTCTAAAATTGTAAGCCAAATAAACTCTTCTATAAGTTGCCGTGGTCATGGTGTCTTATCATGCAAAAGAAAAGTAACTAATGTACCAAGGGCTATAGGGGCTCCTTCCACTCCTCTGCTGTGATTTTTCATGCCTAATTTTTTGGAATGTAAGTAAATACTCATAATTTATGAGTTATATATGACTTTCATATTATTGTTGAGATGTTTCTTCTTACATTAATCCTCATGATGCTCTTAAATGCTTCCTTTGCAAGCATAGTTAGAAAGAATATTCAATCATTTTGAAACTGTTCCCCAATGACAGGGAAAACAAAAAATTAAGTAGATTGACAATACCTAAATTGGACCACCAGATGTCAACCAATTACCATTGAACAGTAATTGATCTCAATAGGCCCCAAAGACAAGGCAAGACAACTGAATTCAGGATAAGCATGGATTTTCTAGAGTAGTCCAAATGTGTCAGATTGTTCTGCATATTACTAATCATAGATGACCCTTAAATATGTGAGGTTTCAGCTATTCCTCTGTTAGACCCTGTATTGGTTACTTTTCTGATGCTAAGATAAAATACCATAATCAGAAGTAACTTAAGAAGTTTTATTTTGACTTATTTTTCCAGAGTGTTAGAGTCTATAAAGGTGTTGAAGGCATTACAGCAGGCAGCAGGAACAGGAAGTTGAGAGATCACATATCATATTCAGGAAGCAGAGATCAAGAACTAGAAGTGAGTCAAGACTATAAAGTCTCAAAGCCCATCCCCAGTGATCTACTTCCTCCAGCAAGCCTGCACCTTGTAAAGATCCCATAACTTTCCCAAATAGTACCAGCAGCTAGGGACCAAGTGTTCAAATGCATAAACCTACTGGGGACATTTATCATTCAAACCACCATAAACCCTATGTGTCAGATGCCTAGTCCAACAAGAACGTTAGACTTATGGCTGGAATGTGATTCAGTGGTAGAATTCTTGCCTAGCATGTATGAGGCCTTGAGTTTGATCCTCAGAACCATAAAAAAACAAAACCTGTTTCAGGTTCAGGTATGGGTAACAGGTACTGCTTACTTATCGCCAACAAACATATGATGAACATAATTATCTAGTTTGCACAACTTTTCCTATTTTGTGAAGGCACTTAGTAGCTTAAGACTAAGCACTCAAAATACTGCCAGATTTATACCATTTTCAACCCCAGCACCATAGATGATAGAACTGTTCCCATCAATTTGCTGGCCGGGATCTCTCAACTCAGCCCATATCCACTCCTGTGGGGTACATGGCTGTCCTCAACAGCTTTACACAAATGCAACAAAATCCACTTATCATTTTCCTTCCAACGACCTCCCACAGCACTTAAAATAATGTTTGAACTCCTTTAAACATTTCTATCCAAGAAATGCTAGACTATCTGGATACCTTGCACTCTCCCACTAAAACATGCCATCTGCCATTCTAATAAAATATCTCGTTCTTCAGGCTGTTTGCCTTCACCATTCCCTCTTCTGAGAATGTTATTCCTGGAAAACTGCATATCTAAATCACTCACTTAATCTGCAGAAATAGTGTCTTCTCAGAGAAAAATTGCCTGGTTATTTCCTCTAAAATATAGCCAACCACCTACAGCTCTCCAAACTCCCTTCTCTCTACCCTTCATTGTTCTTTATTTTGTTTTAGAGGTATGCCACTCTATGAACTTATATACTTCTTTGTATGCTGGTTGCTAATTATTTTTCATTCTAGAATGTAAGTCAAAGATGACAGGACTTCTGTGTTCACTCAACCCCCTCCCTACATATGCATAGCAGTCACACAATATTGTCTTGCCAATCTCTTCTCTCTAACATTTCTGCCTCCATGCCAGGCTAATAATCATCCTACACATTAACCTCAAAGAAGTGGATGGTCTGCTATTATCTCACCTACTCCCTACTACCCACCACAGCACCAAACACAAACATGCATCCTCCTACCTCCCTACATGCAGAAAATATCAGGATAAAGTCTTCAGACTCCTCTATGCAAATCCTCTAATCCAGTCAGCCTGCATTTTGTTCATGCTCTTGATTTTCCCTTTCCTGGTCTTGTATATATGGTTCCTCCTTCAAAAATATAGCCTCCAATTTTCACTTCATCTGGCTCTTCTATCTGTTCTTAATATTTCAAGCTACATTCTCCTTTTTTATAAAACTCCCATTGGATACCACGAATCACAGTGATGCCTCTCTCTTCTCTCCTCTTCTCTATGACACCAGTATGGCTTTAAATATTTGAGACTTTAAATTATCTGAGACATTATACACATCCACAAACATACACACACACACGGGTGCATGCACACATGCACACATGCACGTGCACACAAGCACAAACACACATGCAGACACACACATACACATACACACACATATTTAACAATGCCAAAGCATCTTATTAACTGCAAATTTTCTTTTTGATTTTACTTCCAAATTAAGTAACATTGCAGCCATTTATTTTACCCACATAAACTTACAGAACATCAGTTATATAAGTGCCCAAATTTCTTTTGGTAGGATAAATAAACTGAGGTCTAAAAGTGTTAAGACAGGATGGAGAAAAGGCTCAGTGGTTAAAAGCACTTTCTGTTTTTGCAGAGGACTGGGTATGGTTACCAGAACCCACATGGTGGCTAACCACCCTTTGTTAACTCCAGTTCCAGCATATACAATGGCGTCTTCTGGCCTCCATGGATATTGCACACATAGGTGCACTTACGTACATGCCTGCAAAACATGCACACACATAAAATAAAAATAACATTAAAAATATTAAATAAAAATAAAAATGCCAAAAGACCTCAGGGAGGAGGGTTCCAGGTCAAGCTCTAGCTCAATTCTTCTAAGTCCTGTTTCTGACGTGTGTGGTTTCTTTAGCAATAGGTTTTTATTCTTTCCCTTTTTTATCCTCCTCGAGGTAGATTTATTTTATTTTTTCATTGAATTTTTGTGAATTTTGTACAATATAATTTGGTAATACTTAATCCTCTCCCTTATCTTCACTTCCTCTTAATGCCCACTGCCCAATTTAATGTACTTTTACACATATAATAAGGTTTATGGAGTCTAATTTGTGTCCTCAAATGTCCTTCAGTATGGGTTCATCCACTGGAGTTTGGTTAACTTACCAAGAGTCCCATTCTTGAAAGAAACTCTCTCTCCACCATCCAGCAGCTATTAGTTGCCAGAATTTTCATAGGTCAGGTTGGGGTTTCTTACCCATTTCCCCTGTCTATGCTGGGATTTTGTCTGAGTTGAGCTTGCATGGGATTTGTATATATAGTGTCACCAAGCAATAAGAACTTATCTACAATTTCCGGGAGACAGCCCAGGGCAACGGCAATAGCCTATATTGTTTGAGGAGTCTCTTGGTCTCCCCTAACTGATAACTCAAAGAAGGGTTTCCCATGCCTGGTGCAGGGGTTTATTAGTCTTTGGTTTCTGTGTGCAAGTGGAAGCATTTTTTGCCTATGTGGCATAATTCCATATATATATACTTATAAAAATGTTTTCTTAAGACATTTTCAAATATTCTTAGTTTTATTTATCTTTCCTTCCTCCCTTTCCCTCTGGATTACCCTCCCCAGTTAATATCTATCACCCATCTTCTCCTTTATAGCATCCCCATCCTACTATTCCCTCTCTAGAGCTCATTTTCACTTACCCCTTGATTGCTTTCTACTTTCCTGGCTTCTGCAGCTACTTCAGATTATTTGTACAAATCTAAAGATCAGAGCTAGGATCCAAAAATAAGAGGGCTTTCCCCACTCTGGGTTACATCACTCAGCATATTTTCCAGTTCCATCCATTTCCTGCAAATTCATGCTTTCATTTTTCTCTTCTTCTTCTTCTTCTTCTTCTTCTTCTTCTTCTTCTTCTTCTTCTTCTTCTTCTTCTTCCCCCCTTTGGAGCAGGGGATAGGAAGAGAATGGGGGTGGGGTACTTAAATTTTTTTAAATGATCCATGGAAGCCCCTGCCTTACCTTAAGAAATCGAGCCAGCCATCATGAATGATGGAGGGATCCAGCTGCAGAGAGAGTCTTCTTCTTCTTCTTCTTCTTCTTCTTCTTCTTCGACAGCATATCCCTAGTTTCAGTACACCTGGAAGTCACTATGGGGACCAGGCTGGTCTCAATTTCACAGAGATTCACTTGCTTCTGCCTCATAAGGGCTGGGGTTAAAGGTACATGCCACCACATCTAGTGATTTCATTTTTCTTTATAACTAAATAGAATCCTTCCTTATTTTTGCTCAGGATTGCTTTGGCTATCCAGGGTCCTTTGTGCTTCTGTGTGAATTTTAGAATTTTTTTTCTGTGAAGAATTTCATGGAGATTTTGACTAGGATTGCATTGAATCTATAAATTGCTTTTAGTAGGATGGTCACTTTCACAATATTAATTCTACCAATCCATAAGCATGGGAGCCCTTTCCATCTTCTAGTGTCTTTCTCAATCTCTTTCTTCAGAAATTTAAGCTTCATTGTAGAGGTCTTTTACCTAATGGTGAGGTTATGTCTTTGAGGCTATTGTTAATGACAGTCTTTCCATGATCTCTTTCTCAGCATGTTTGCTATTGGTATATAGAAAAGCTACTATGGAATATCCTATGTATAACAAATAAGGATGCAAATAGAGATGGCTTGCTTTCTTCTTTCCCTTATCTTATTGCTCTACCTAGGGCCTCAAGTGCTATTTTGAGCTTTCATAGTATCAGAACGTGCTATGCAAGCTGACAAGTGAGAAAAGCAATCAATAGTTCTATCTAGCTATGAATACTATGAACCCCAACAATAACCACCCCAACAAGATATCCACAACAGTGTAATAGTGACACTTTTATCTTGGAGATAACCAACAACTGTCTAACTCCACTTAAGGCCTGCTCAATAGGAGGGAATTCATGCCAGGTACTGTAAACATAGCCAAATATCCATGGGTGGAGAGGTCATAGACATTAGAGGACAACCTACTACTGTCATTTTTCCAAACCAATATAATTTCTAACTGTACTCTTATACCCCTAGATAAGTGTAGCTTTCATTCCTCATCAAGAGACGTTTCTAATTTCATGAAGTGGCTACTATTACAAAGATCCACAGCGAGTCAAACTGCAAAGAACAAGTGACTCAGCCCCTATAGCCAAGGCTTAGTGAACATCACTGAAAAGGGAATGGAAAGATTGTAAGAGCCAGAGGACCAGCACACCTTCTGCTAGACAGTATTCTCTAGACAAAACAGGAAAGCTACACTCATGAAATCTCGACAATATAAGGTCTGAATAATCTTAATACCAGTTGACAAGCCTGTGTGGATAGGGAAAATTTCACAAGGTCCTACCTCTAGATGAAGAGCTACAGGCAATCAATGGCTGCTGATAGGAGGAGAATCAGTTTTCTCCAGGGAGAAGCTCCTTGATAGGTTATCCAATCCCAAGTGATCTGCTCTAAATACATGTACATACAAGCAACATTAAATGATTCAGTACGTTTTATATGTTTATATGTACATATATGTATATACGTATGCAGATATGTATATAATTGCAATGATAATAATTAAAGAAGTCCTGAATTTGAGAGAGAGTAGGGAGGCATGGGAAGAATTGGAGGCGCAGAGGGAATATGGAAATGATGTAAATAGTGTACTCACATATGAAATTCTCCAAAAAAAAACATTTAAATTCATAGAAGTGCTAAGAGACTTACTAAAGCAGTATCTCCATCCCCTGAAACCTGTGTCTCTCTCCTTAACTAGAATGACAGTCAGATTCAGTCTTATACTTACTCTGAAGTTCTTGTTTTCCAGACAGACTTTGACAGAATATGTGGAAGTTCCTCTCTCCGGGTTGCTGGTAAATTATCCTGGATTTTCGAGCAAATCTGGAAAGATGGAAAATGGATAGTCATACTTACATAGTCTTAACAAAACTTAGAAGAAAATCAACCAGATAGTGCAGTGGCTACTTACAGATCTGAATGTCTGCAGATGGCAGCATGCCTCTCATACCAAAGTATATCCTGACAAGTTTTCCCTAGGTAGACACAGAGCACAGGCTTCTATCCAAACTTCCCAGACAGTTGCACTTGCTTTATTATATTTGTCTGGAAGTGATTACATCCCCAAAAGATTGGAAAATAAAATGCAACATAGGTTTGAGATGAGATGGCACCAGAGAGTGTCTAGAGGGAGCCAGACTGGCTGGCATGGCTAGAGCAGTCTTGACTTATAGTACCAGATCTGCTAGTTTCTGCCTGTGTGTTCTTGTGAGCACTGTGGTCTCTCTGGACCTCAATGCTCTTATTTGAAAAGGAAGAATGTATCAACTTCTTGGCATGCTCATTCATTCATGCATTTAATATTCCCTGAATATCTTCTGTGGTCCAAGAAACCTCTGAGGTACTAAAGATACTACACAAGAAAAATAAGCATGATCCCTACCCTTATGAAGTGTATGTTCTAGAGGGTACATCTGGGTACTCAACAGGAACATTTGACATAGTTTGAAATAAAAAGAAATGCCATGTGTGCTATAGCTTGGGAAGAAGAGAAAGGGGAGAATAAACCAAGTCTCAGAGATAGACAGGCCCATATCATGTAAGTCCATATAACCAAGAAAAGGGTGAGGCTTCATTTCATCTGTGCTCAGAAGAATGAGTGACTTGGAGAAATATACTTTGACTTAAGGCTCAAAATACACTGAATTTAAACATCAGGTTTGTCTGCTTTCTTCCTTTCAACAAAAAGCTATAAAGAAGAATCTAGCCAGGCATAAGCGTGTCCAGTAGTGACAGTATCTACGTCAGAATGCCATATTCAGTGCAGCTGGGGCACGCAGGATGAGGCTGTGAGTACAGTAAACAAAAGCCTGGCTGTGGTCAGCCAATGCGGAGAAGGCACCGAAGCAGGACATGTTTCTGGCAGGTGAAAAAGAGTAGACACAACAGGGGACTGATAGCTAGTACGTTAGAAAGCAAAGCAAGAATAGCAGCTACACATGCAAACATATATGTGTATGCATGCATATATATGTGGAAAATTAATATGTATGTATGCATGCACAGTATTAATTTTTGAAACTTACCAGATTTCTTGGTTTTTATTGAATGTGCATTTGTCTTTTTTTTCTTCTACTTATCAATATATCTAATTTTTTTTCTGCTTCCATTTATCATTCTAACATTATCTTCATCTTCCTGCTGCTGTGCTTCTTTATTTGTTGTTCTTACTTCCCTCCCCCCTCCTTTTCTATCCCTTCTCTTCTGTTACTTTTCTTTCCTGCCCCCCTCTCTTTTTCTCTCTCATTTCTATCTCAGTAACAGAGATTATTTCCTTCACTTTTTTCTTTTTGTCTTTCTTCCTTCTTTCCCTTTCCTTCTCTTTCTCTTACATGTTTCATAAAATATACATTAGTATTTTAACAAATCTCTAAAGTAGCAACTGTTTAACACACCAGTGTTAACATCTGCTAGAAACAGACCAAGAATGCAAACAAATATAAACAGGGACTGTGCATCACTAAGATTTTTCCATAAAAACTAGGCAACAAGCCTGAGTCTATTATTTAATTACACCCAGAGAGTCAAACATGAAGCCTTCTGCAGTTTTCCTTAACCTTTGTAGTGGCTCCCTGCCAGTCATTCTTGGCACAAAATGGATTTGTGAAACTATGTTTTTAAATCCAAAATTTTCCTCTGTCATGAGACTTTTAATTACTGAAAAACATTTTAAAAACCCTTTGTTCAACTCCTAAAAATCATAGGCTCAGAGATGCTATCATGTTACTTACAAAATGAGAAGAGTTGTCATTTCTCAGAGTTTTTGCATTTCCAAATGCTTCCAAAATAGGATTTATCTGCACAATTTGATCTTCTAAAATTCCCCAAGGTGTATGGGAAAGAAGTATAGCTGATTAAGGTTTTACCAGGATTCCATAGGTCAGCCAACCTTCCATCTCCACGTCTATCCCCATTACAACTGTAATAGCCAATGACCAAAAGTTTCCAAATATGACTATAAAATGCTATCTTCAGAACTGACTTTCAAAAAAGCAGAGGGATGAAAGATACTGGTTTATATATGGTTCTCCAATGAAAACATATGGGAGCTCGTTAATTTTTAATGGTTTTGTTTGTTTCATCATTGGTCCATGTAGAAAAAGAAAATGTTTATTAACAAAATAAAACAAATGGAAAAACCTGGAAATTTATCTAAAGATAGTGCATTATATTTTTCTTACACTATTCTTAGGTAATCTAGAGGTTCATATCAAGCAGTAAATTTTAATGATGTTGATTTTAAATTTGAATTGTGCATATTCAGGACTCTGGGCTGTTCACACAGAATGATCCCGAATGGCTTGTTGTTTTATAAACTCATCCTTGAAGACCATATAATTATATACTATATGATATTCAAGAATATAACATGTATAAATATTATTTTCCTTTTGAATAGTATGTATTTATTATCTTCCTAAGAATTAAAGGTCTATATACATAAGGGTTTCCATAGATCTGTTATGCATTATACATTATATTATGCATCATCATACTAAATTGCAGGATAAAACAAATTAACACCACACAACAAAAAACAAAACTAAAATGCACACAGAAGTGAAGTTTTATCTAGGGTATAATAAAGAGTTCAATGATACCTACAGAAATCAATAAAATTCAGGAATGAGGAGATAGGAAGGGATATCTTTCAGAGATTAAAATTTGAATCAAGTGGGTCTAAATTTTGGTATATTTCTTGTTATAGCAAAAATAACAGGTTGCCTCTAATTGAAAATTCAAAGTAATAATGGAATGATGTGAGATATAACAGCTAAGTAACAATTGATTCTAAGTACCACTCAACATTGCTAAATTTTCCTTCTATGTGGTGTAATTATTCCCAAGTTGTTATAAAAGCCCACTGTGGAGTGGAGCTTGAAAAAAAAATAAGCTGAGCCGGGCATGGTGGTGCATGTCTTTAATCCCAGCACTCGGGAGGCAGAGGCAGGCAGATCTCTGAGTTCAAGATCAGCCTAGTCTACACAGAGAGTTCCAGGCCAGCTGGGGCTACGGGGAGACCCTGTCTTAAAAGGAAAAAAAAAAAGGAAGCTGAATTAAAAATAACAAGGGTGATGACTGGTTTTAACTGTCACCTGGAAAGAGTGTCTCAAAGAGTGATTGTCTAGATTAGCTTGATATTCTTAAGTGGGTTAAGTGAAGTTGGAAGACCCTGAATGTGGACAGAACTATTTCATAGGCTGGGCTTTGGTCTGAATGAACAGGAGAGAGTGAATTGAGCACTAGCATACACATATTAACTCACTGTTTTCTGCTCCCGACTGTGGATGAAATGTAACTAGCTGCTTCAAGTTCCTACTGCCTTGACTTCCCTATAATTATGGCCTGTAACCTAAAATTGTGACCCAAATAACCCTTTCTAAGGACTGGAGATATGCTCAGTGGTCAAGAGCCCTGTTTGCTCTTGCAGAGGACCTCGGTTGGGTTACCAGCACCTACATGGCAGCTAACAACCATCCATAACTCCAGTTTCAGGGGATCCAGTACCCTCTTTTGACTTCTGCAGTCATTGTATGACATAAGTGCACTTACATACATAGAAGCAATATACTCATACATATAAAATAAAAATAATAAATTTTTTTTAAAAAAACTCTCCTTAAGTTACTTTTGTCAGGTTATTTTAGTCACAACGGGAAATGAAACAAAGATAGCAAGGTTTAATACAGTAAATAGCAAGAGACAGTAAAGTTTTAAGGAACCTGTGTGATTAAAGCTGAGGGTATTTCTATTGGGCATCTGTTACCTGATAAAGGAGTTAGGGGTAAAGAATGCCATCTTCTTTATTGGTGTGTATTTGTGGGAATCTGGCATGGCATTGTTGCTAAGGATTTTGGAAATATTAGAAGAAAGCATTCAATGTAGTGATGACATGAAGTCAAAAGGTTGAGATTTTTAAGACATAATAACCAGAGAAGCAAACCAAAAGAGCACAGCCATTACATATTCCTTGAAGCAGATTTTAAAAGTATGTAATAATTGTTTTCAGTTTGATTAAGATGAGCCTCTAAAGGGGCAAAGGGTCTCAAGTTGGTGGCACCATTTGAGATGACATGGAACATTTAAGACATGGAGCTTTGTTGGGTGAAGTGGGTCACTGGAGGCAGGCCTTGAGACTTTATAGCCCAGCTCTACTTTCTGTTCACTCTTTGCTTCTGGAGTGTGGGTGCAATGTGACCAGCTGGCTCTCTAGTCCTGTCACCATTGCTTCTCTACCATGATGAATGTATCCTTTCTAACTGTAAGCCAGAACAAACCCTTCCGTCCTTAAATTGCTTTGCTTGATATTTATCACAGGTATGAGAAAAGTAACTAACATAATTTTGCTAATTTTTCTGTGGTTCTTTCTACTTCCTTACACCCCATAAGTGGTCAGGCAGAGTGTCCATTACCCAGTGAATGAGGCTACCTCACTTTTCCTGTCTTGATGTATGAACACTTACCGGCTTTTTCTTGGATTCACTTGTGGCTGCTGTGGTAGCAAAATACTGGATAATATGTTTGGTGTTCGCAGTCTTTCCAGCACCAGATTTTCCTCTGTAATTTGAAATTCAGAAACACAGTTAACTGGTTCTGATTATCAGTGCAATGAATTAAATAATTCTGATCAGATACAACTCTCTTCCCAAAAAAGGGACTGATAATCATTTCATCAGGAAGCTGTGCTTTAGAGTTCTCCTTTCGCTTTGATAACTAACTACATTTGCTCACCTAAAGCATGAAGGCCTGCCTTTCTCTCCATAAAACATCAGAAACCAGTCTACGTTATTTGCAAAAAGCTGAATTTAAACTCTAATGTGCTAAGTCCACAGGATCGCCTTTGAGATAGCAATGGAAAGCCAAATGCAAGGGGTCATCATCACTCCAAAGGAAGACCACAGGGTTGAGTACTTCACAGCCCTGTGGTCTCAGTTACCTACTGACATTCACCTGCCTAGCTGGTGCTCTTTCCATCACCTAGGTCCTCTTCTTCCTCTTCACTCTCTTTTGTTATTTTTCAAAGATATACCATGTTTTACTGTATATACTACATTGTTGGAGTATGTTAGGTTGCCTTTTAGGACACAAGATGGCCCCCTAACCCCAGGGAACCAACTACCCCTCCCTCAGAGGGCTGATCACATGATTCACAGGAATACTAGTCTGGATCACTAAAATGAAACTGTAAACTGAAACCTAAGCTGTCTGCTCAAGGATGAACTGATCATTGTACACTCTCCTGAACGACTTAAGAACCCTATATAAGCTCGCTGTTTCCTCAATAAAGTAGATCTGTGTCTCTGAACCTGGTCTCCTGGGTCTGAATGCAGCACCACTGACACAGCCATCTCACCAGCCCCAGGATCCAGGATCGGGTGGCGGCGGGGGCGGTGACCATGAAAGCAGCCTGAATGGACAGCTGCACTATGTTATATCCCCAATCTCGCTGCTCAGCATAGTGAGTTATCTGTTCCATGACCTTATCTTCTAGACTTTCAGCCTCTCTGCTTAATGAAATAGTGAAGAGACCTTTGAAGATGATCATTTGGAAGAGTGGAACTCCCTCTACTGAAAGGTACTAAACTAGCATGTAGTTTCTAAAGAGTATCTTTGAATGATGGTGACAGATTTCCTCACACCATAGAATAACCACTGAAGTGCTATGACTATTTGCTGAGTATCTTATCTTGCTTAAAATGTATTTTCCATCTAAACAGCAAACAACTTAAAGTTGTCAAATTTAGGTTTTATTCTCAATGAAATATATTCATTTGTCTCCACTGAAACTTCATGTTGGGCCAAAAGAAAAACAAGACAAACACTTATGTGAAGAGTATAGCCTGATTCACTCTACCTGAAAAGAAAAGGAAAAAGTCAAACTATTCTTATGGTTGAAGCTTATGTATTGACATTAATTGATTCACAATTTTCGTGCCTTCGGTTTCTTCAGTTTTAACTTAGAAACAAGGGGAAGGATTTGTTTCATTTACAGTTATTGAAAAATTACATTTAAAAGACACAGGATAAAGTAGATATCCCTATTTATACCAGTCATAAGGACATACAAATTCTAGGCCTATTTCCTTACTCTAAGTACAAATGATAACAAACTAATGTTGGCTTTTTTAAAAATCAATTTTAGGTTTTTAAAAATCATTGTATAAGAGTAACCATGGAATAACTTCTTTGTGTCAAGCAATCTAGCCAATGTTTTATTGGCTATAAGTTACAGAAGACATCTGGGGCTGGAGAGATGGCTCAGTGGTTAAGAGCATTAGGTGCTCTTGCAGAGGATCTGGGTTCAGTTCTCAGTACCCACATGGTAGCTAACAATCTTTCATAACTACAGTTTCAAGGGATCCAAAAACCCTTCTGACATCCTTGGGCATTGCATGACACAGGTACACTGATCCATACAGGCAATACACTCATACACATAAAATAAAATTAATAAATAAAACATTTTTTAAAGCAGATATCTGTAGAGGGCTTTTTCTGGGCCAGCCTCCAGTCCCAGCACCTCAAATGCTTTATTTCACTCTGAAGTACAAGCTAATTGTTCCAGTAACCCTAGGAGGCATGTACTATGTTGCTCACATTTTATCTAGAAGGAAGTATAAGCGCAAGAGACTAGAGAGCCGTGAAGGCCACACTCTGCTCCCAATGCCTAAGCACCCTTTAGTGACATGGAGAAAACATAGATCAGATATTTTCACTTTTCATTTCGTAGGGCAGCTACTTACTGCGAAGCATATCCTGAAAGGCATTATCAGCAATAGCAAAGATGTGAGGGGGAGCCTCGGATCGCCTCTTCCCTTTGTAAGCAGCCATGACCTCCTTCTGATATACTGGGAGTCTCTTGTAAGGGTTTATAGCCACACAGAAGAGACCTGAATACGTCTGAGGGAAGATCAGAATGGATTCAGAAAACACACCAACGATGCTCCAGGTTGGTCAGCTCTTCCCTGTCAGGTAACATTTGCTTATAAGGGAACACAAAGGAGGACAGCTTTTTGGATTCATGTGAAGAAGGGACTTGTAACAAAGCAGATAGAACTGGGTTAGACCAACATCAGGACCTGGGATCACCTCTTGAGCTAACTACTAATAGGTCTGACACATATAACTCTTTTTTCAAAAGATTTATTTTTATTTTATGTGTATGGGTGTTTGCCTGCATGTATGTATGTATGTATGTATGTATGTATGTATGTATGTATGTATACCATATGCATGGTTGGTGCCTACAGAGGCCAGAAGAGAGCATTGAATCCCCTGGCACTGGACTTACCAAAGACTGTGAGCTGCTATGTGGGTGCTGGGAATGGACCTGGGACTTCTGCAAAAGTTGCAAAATTTTTGTCTTTCTCTTGAAGACAAAGAGCACAAGAACAGGCCTGCAGGGATTTTTATGAGGAGCCATCGGTCATTTGAAGCCAGAATGGAATCTCTACCATAGCAAGATTTAGAAACCTTACTTCAGTATACTGGGGAAAATAAATAGCTCAGTGTGGGCTACTTGGTAATTAAAGTGACAATTATGGCCTCTAAAAAGATGTGTTTAGGGGCTGTAGAGTTGGCTCAGAGGTTAAGAGCACTAGCTATTCTTACAGAGGAAACAGGTTTAGTTCCCAGCACCCACATGATGGCTAACAACCTTTTGTAATTCCAGTTCCGGGGGATCTGACATCCTCTTCTGATCTCCCTCGACACTGCACAACAAGGGTGCACTTATATACATGCAGGCAATATAGTCATTCACATAAGATAAAAATAATAAATAAAATATAAAAAGATGTGCTTATATCTTACTCTCAGAGAGAGTGATTGTTATATTATTTGGGAAAAGCATCATTATAAATGTGTATAATGAAGGATATAAAATGAAGAAATAGTGCCAGACAGGAGAAACCTCCCTTCAAGTTTTTGTCCAGAGTAGTCCTCCCAAAATTACACAGGCTATTTCCACAGCCCTTGACTGCCTCCCAGAACTTGAAGGCAAGACCCTATTGCTGAAGACAGGACATACTTTGGACACAGGACTTGGAGCAATGGAGCTGGAACTAACCTGAAAGGCTAGTTCCCATAGTTTTGAAGAACACTATGCAAGCTGTTAAGAGAGATCAACTGATGGTCCAACCCCAGCCTTAAAACCTAATAACCACAACAACTACTGGAATAGCAAACTATATTGGGCAGTAGTGGCACTTTTATCTTGGTGGTAAACAACAGCTCCCTAATTTGACTTAAAGTCCACTCAATGGGAAGAAACTCATGTGTGGTACTATAAACATAGCCAAATACACACAGCTAGAGAGTTTATAGATTTTAGCAAAAAAACCCAAGGCACATCCCTAGACAAATGTAATTTCTTATTATGTGCTAAATATGGATCCTTATGTTTACAGATAAGAATGTCTGCCATCACTCATCAATGAAGCTTCTTTTGCAACAAATGAAAACTATTACAGAGTTCTACAACTGGTCACACATACAGATTAAGTGTCTACAAAATGCCCAACCTTAAGTGACACATCTACAATGGAACCTCTACACCTAAGGCTCCCTTCAAGTAGAGAGAATACTAATGCAATTCTCATCAATGAAGCTCCCTTATGCACAGAGGACCATGAACACAAAGGGCCACAAGTGGTCAGAGCATAGAGAATAAGAGTCTGTAGAGTATAAGTCCTTGGAGAGGACCCCTATATTAAACTTGACCCACCCAGGGCACAGGGACCATTGTGGAAGAAGGGGCAGAAAAATTATAAGAGCCAGGAGAGGAGGTGCATGACCATATAGAAATAGAGTTTTATAGCCTCCTGGGACCTTGCTCATATGAACTTATAACAATAGTGACAGCATGTATAAGACCCATGCAAACTCATGCAGACAAAAACTCAGCATAGAACTGTGGAAATGGGCAGCAGATCCCAATCTTAGCAGAAGAACTATTGGACAACTGATTACTGCTAGGTGAGGAAGAGCTGATCTTCTTTAAGATAGGCTGACTAGACCCCAGTGGATGAATTTTCACTAAGGGAAGTCTAGGAACACTAACTTGACTTGATAGGCCTTAACATAAATGACATAATGCATGAAATCCAATGGGGGTGGGTAATAGAAGGGTGCTGATGAAGAAGAGGAGTATAAAGATGATTAAGATGTGTATGAAATATACAAAAATTCAATAAGAGTATATAAAAAGAGAAAATAAAAAGCTAAAAAATAAATGCAATGAAGGTAAGGATCTGAAGATGACATCTCGGCCCTCAATTTTAGCAACTACAACAGACACACAGAGGAAAAGGTGAAATAAGATGGAGATAGAGTCAGTAAGATCCTGAGTTTGAGACCAGTCTAGGCTTTATAATGATACCGTCTCAGCAAAGGGAAAAATGGAAACAGAGAGTGATATGGTACAATCACAAGGATTGCCAATAGCCCTAAGACACTAGAAAAGACAACAAATGATTGTTCTCTCAGACCTCCTCAAGGAGCGCAACCCTATTGATTTTATTTTATTTGGAACTTCTATGCTTCAGAACTGTAAGAACATAGATATTATTTCAAGCCATTAATTTAGTGGCAATTTTGTTGTCCCATCATCGATAAACTAAAATGATCACATAGTAAATCAGAGAGTTGAGGACCAAGATGGCTGAATGCCATGGCCACTGTGCCAACGGGTCCCTAATGCCATTATCTTAGTCTAGTATCCTCAGTCCTGCATAGATTTTGAGTAGAACAAAGGAAAGGAGCAACTAGTCATCATGAACTTAATGGCTATGTAGAAACCATTTGGTTTATTGAGTGCTAGTTAGGTGACAGACACTGAACTGTCTGCTCTACTTAACTTTTTAAAAATTTAATCTTCCAAATTAATGTGGTGATATAGGCATTACTATCTCATTTTATAAAAAAGTGACATCAGGAAGTTAATGTTCAACGAAATGGGGGAAATTTAATGAGAGAAGACAAACCCACCCTTACCTGGGACTACATGGACTACTTTCTCAACAAAATGGACTAGGTGTCATAAAAGCATATAATCTCATCTTCATCTAGGGTCTAGTGTCCTGTCCTCCAAATAGAAGTGTCTCTTATGATGTCAGGACAAGTCTGAATGATGCTCTTGGACCTCCATGTATAAAGGAGTAGGTACATACACACAGGGAACACTAATTCTAGTCCATTTTCCAATTTCTGTCTCATCCTGGACACAGCAATGTCCTTTTCACTACTATCAGGCCTGTAAATGGAGTATTTTTATCTTTTCCAGTAACTGATTTATTGCACAAGTGTTCATTGAGCACTTGCTAGGAAACTTAGCATGACAGAGACTTGGCATTCCTTCCAAAGAGCACACAGCCTAGTGGCAAAGGCGATACATAAACTAGCTGACAATTATGGTAACAATTGTTATCATAACCACATGAATTTGAAAACTTTCCTTAATATCCAGACACAGGCTTCCATGTAAGATTCTCAATAACTGTTTGATTACCTATAAACAGACATCATTGTGAATGTGAATATATACTTATCTATTTTTAAATTTGTGTAAATGCACATAAATGTCATATGCATGAAAACAAACATATCCTTTATTTTTTCACAAAACCATGTTAAAATCTCAAATATATATTCTGCTAGGAACATTAAAAATATAAAGAATCATAACTAATAAATCAGCATTATTAGTTATTATTATTATTAGTTATTACTATTAAACTAGCATTTGGACTCTAGTCTGCCATGTTTGAAGCTTCATACTTTTTTTTTTTTTTTGCCTTTTTGAGACAGGGTCTATCTCTAGCCACAGCTGGCTTGGAACTCACTATGTAGACCAGGATGGCCTCAGTCTCACAGAAATCAGCCTGCCTCTGCATCTTGAGTGCTGGGATTAAAGGCATGTGCCACCACATCAGCAAACTGCATACTTAATTTAGCATTAAAACATGTGGGAAGAGATATACATGCTGACAAGATAAAATTAAAGAATTCTAGGATAAGTTGCTCCCCAGTGGGTGCTCTGTATGGGAATATTTGAATTAAATGTAAACTATCACACAGGAGAGGTTGGGGCATTGCCAACATGAGTGCCAACATAAGATTTTTACATCCAGTGTTCATAGCGTCTCTTCAGAGTGTGCAGCACAGATGCTTCACTGAGGTGAAACAGCATGGCCACATCTTTGATCATGTCAAACAGCAGGATTCATCTGCTGGATTGTGTCCTTGAGACTCAGACTCTGCAAAGATGAATCTAAGATATGTTCCCTTATTTCTCCTATGTTTATTTGTTTTCATATACACTTGGAAATAATATTCAATGTAAAACAAAAAATGTGTCTCCTGGTCTTTGGTTTCTGTTGCTGTGATAAAACACTAACCAAAAGCAATTTGGGGAGGAAAGGATTTATTTCATTTTATACCTTACAGTCCATCATCAAGAAAAGCTAAGGCAGGAACTCAAGGCAGGAACCTGAAGGCTAGAACTGAAGTTGAGGCCAGGGAGGAATACTGCTTACTGATGTGTTTCCACAATCTGCCCCCACCTCCGTCCCCAAACATGGTCAGGTCTGTCACAGCATTGCCTCACTCCTCATACGAACTTCTGTCCTAGTTTGTTTTCTGTTGCTGTGATAAGCACCATGATAAAAAGCAATTTGAGGAGAAAAGGGCTTATTTGTCATACAGGGAGAGATGCAGAGGGCATTTAAGAGGTGTAGCCTAGAAAGGGTATGTTTAGGTCATTGAGATTGCTACACTTAGGGGGGAATAGGCAGTTCTTGTGGGGATGTCAGTTAATTCTCATTAAAAAATTGTTAAAAAAGAATATATATGGCCAGTCCCCAGATTTTTGGACTTTCCATCCTGAACGTGGACCCTGAACAGTATACTGAAGAAAGCTCAGCAGAAACAGAAAGCAAGCAGACAATATTGGGGCATTCTTCTCTCTCTGCTCATCTGTCAATGTGATGTGACTAGCTGCTTGAGTTTATTCCTTGACTTCCTTGAAATGATGGACTGTAATCTGGAATTTTAAACCAAATAAACTCTTTCTTCCTTAAGTTGCTTTTTGTCTGGATATTTTATCACAGCAACAGAAATGAAACAAGGATAAACAAATAGAGTTATTAGGGCCTAGTTGGGGAAACTGGGATACCTTAAAGGGTGTATCTTGTCTCTGGACTATTTCTCTCCGTCTCTCTTTGCATCCTGACTTCCATGAAGCGAGCGACTTTCCTCTGCCCTGCCCTTCTGCAATGATGTTTCTGCCTTGCTACAGGTCTCAGTCATAAGATTGAATATTGTGGCAGCAAATGTGTGATGAACAAAGCTTCTCATGACACTCAAGAAGAAAAAAAAAGGGGACGGAAAGGAAAGAAAGCAGCAGAGGTCTCAGTATTCCCTTCAAGGGCAGGCAACCAATGACCCAATTTCTTCCAATTACACCTTAGTTTATAAAATTTCTGCCACCTCCAAATAGTGTCATTAACTGGGACCAGGCATTTAACATGAGCTCTGGGGGGCATTTAAGTTACTTGCCATAACACTCCACATTTGTCTATGAACCTTTACAGTTTTATGCCCAACAGTTGACAAACAGTCTTTCAAAGATCATAGATGAATTCCTCTAATATCGAATCCCAATACTTTGCCTTGCCCTTACTCTCTTTCTCTAGATTTTGGCATAACTGGACATTCTTCTGTCTCTTGCCTAATATGAGATGAAACCATTTTATTCAAATTACATAGCTTTCTTTTAAAGAAAAAAAGTTTTTGGAAGTATTGGGGATTAAACTTAAGTCTTCATGCATGTTGGCTTTATCACCAGTCTACAATTTTCTTGATCCTGCAAACAACTTAATTCATAGGTCTATAGGTAATTACTCATCCCCAAGAGATACCTTTAAAATAAAATAACTTGAGTCATACATACCAGTATATGTCTTTACCTTCAGAATTTGAGAGAGTAAAGCAGAAGGATCATGAATTTGAGGCCATCTTAGAAAACACAGCTTGAGACTGTGCACCAAGACAAAAGAGGGAGCAAGACAGGGACAGAGCGGATGCCGAGAACAAGAAGTAAAAAGGAGAAGAAAAGGAGAAAACTGAAACTGATGAAAGAAATGGAAATGACTGTCAGTTTTCAAGGTGATAATTTCCACTGTAATCATTTTAATTGGATTTAGTCAATGTTTTTCATTAAATCTTTGAGGGTAAGTTCAGGAACATCTTAAACTTGAGTGAGTTCTCCAAAGCATATCGGTGGCATCTTAGACCCCAGATACTCACATTAGATAAAGGATAGATTTGGTGATTTGATAAAACAAGAGAAAATAAACATTCCCAGATGAAATAAGGACTTTCCATCTCTAGTTTGTACAATTATTTTTCTATCGCCTTCACTTCAACCTCAGCCTTGATATAAGCATTCTTCCCATCATAAACCCAACATTTCTTCTTCCCTAGAGAGAAAATATGCATTATAACTATAATACTCATAGAAAAGCTGATTGGACATTTTCATGCTCATTTATTCTTGTTTCTGTTAAGTCTGTTTATTGACTTGGAGTCACCAATATGGGAAGTTGCATAGTTATGTATAAACATGCAAGTTTATCCTAAAGATATACCCATCTATAATTCTATAGGAATACGATGTTTCCTCAGTAAGCAGTGGACTTGGAGCATGATGGGCTGTTACGTTACAGCAAAACTGTCTACCTAACTCACCTACTCCACCCTACCACTTACCTCTCTACCCACAACCTTAGGCCTTTGGGTATTGTCCTGGTTCTCCACCCATTCCCAGGTTTCCTCTAAAAACTTTCACCCAAAAATATGCAAAATTGTAAGTTGGTAGACTGATCCTTCTGGTTTCTACAGATCATATTTTTAACTTTTAATGAAAGTCTGATAAGAGAAGGATGTGCTAAGTTGAAGAAGAGATTGAAGAAAGAACATATCAGTTATTTTTGCTATATAAAAAAAATTACTCATATTTCTCATCATATATTATTTTTCTTTCTTCAGCCTCTGTATCTCATGCCTTACTCCTAAGCAAAGGAATCCTCCATGAAGTAATTAACCCATAAAATAGTGTAGATGAAAAGTCAGAAGCTCTATGAATACACAAAGCTGTCTCTCTAGATTCACTTAATGTCTTATTAAATTCTCTTCCATCTGAAGGCAATAGCTAGTTAAGATTAATAAGAAATACATTTTTCAAGGAAAATGAGTCTTAGCATGCCACAAAAGTCCCCAGATCACAATTCCTTAGTCAAATAGGAAGAAGAATAGGGAGAGAACATTGGTTAAAAAAAATTCAATTATGGCACTAATGGAAAATAACAATTTAGTCACCACCACTGTTTTAGTTAACTATTATTGCTGTGATAAACACTCTGACCAAAACCCACTTGAGGAGGAAAGGGATTATTTCAGTTTACAACTCCAAGGCCACAATTCATCAATGAGGGACATCAGGACAGGAATTCAAGCAGAAACCTGGCAGGAACTGAAGCAGAGACCATGGAGGAACTCAGCTTCCTGGCTTCCTCCCCTGGCTTGTGCTCTGCCTGCTTTTCTTTGAAGCTTCTCAAGCCAGGCCTTCACTGCCCGAAATTCTCTAAACATTCTTCCAAACTCCCACAACAGCTCATTAAGGTCTGAGCATGCAATGGTTTTTCCAGCCCCAAATTCCAAACGCTTCCACAGTCCTCTCAAAAACAGCATGATCAGATCCATCACAGCAATACCCACTTTTGGAACCAGCTTGTCTTAGTTTTCTTTCTATTGCTGTGATAAAATAATGACCAAAACCAACCAGGGAGGAAAGGGTTTATTTCATCTCACTCTTCCAAGTGACAGTCCTTGACAGACGAAAGCCAAGGCATGAACTCAAGGCAGGAATCTATAGGCAGGAACTGAAGCACAGACCATGGAGGAATGCTGCTTTCTGGCTTGGTCTTCTGACCTATGTCAACCTGCTTTCTTAAACAATCAAGGACCAACCTTCTCAGGGATAGCATCATCCACAGTGGACTGGATCCTCCCATATTATTCGACAATCAAGAAAATGCCTCCCAAGACATGCCTACAGGCCAATCTGATAAAGAAATTCTGAACTGTGGTTCCCTTATCCCAGGTGTGTCAAGCTGAAAACCTAAGCTATTTGGCACAACTCTGGAAATCAGATTATCCTACTCCTAAATTACTATTCCTGCATTATGGCATGCTTCCTCTAACAAGTGCTTAGCTACTTTTCTTTTTACAATGTTTCTCAGAAGGGGAAGGTTCACCTCTTGCCCCATGGTGAGTTGATTTATCATTCCTAGAAATAGGAGAGAATTTTCCCTATCTGAGACCCAATTCATGATAGGGATACTTTTTAAAGGTAAACTAAATGAAATAAGTCAACCTTTAATTCTGTATTGTCATCAGTAATACAGAGCTGGGAATGCAGTTAGCACTTACTGCATTTGAGTCAGGCAATTTGGACTTTAGTACTGGCCTTGCTAGTAAGGAAATGTCAAGCAATCACCTCATCTAACTGGGTCTTGATTTTCCCTTTTATGAAGGAAGGAGATTTACCTCTATGATTTCCTATTTCTAAATGATTAAATATCTCGTATAGTATGAAAATAATATGCATTCATTTTTAGAGAAAATTTGAAATATATAAATATTTAAATATTAATATCCACAAACAAACTTAGAGGTAACTAGTGTTATGGAATAAAATCAGGGTTATATTATAATCTATGGTTTATAATTTATAATTTATTGAATAAGTTCTTTATCTCTTCTGTTATAAAATTACTTGGTTTTGATTTTGGAAAACAAAATGTAACAGAGTCCAATTACTGATGACTGTAGGCACATCCCTGTGAAGTCATTCACTAGGGCATGGGGAACCTACCACTGACTCCTAAAGAAAACAAACTCTTTTCCCAGCAACCATCAACTGCCAAGAGCTACTCAGGTAGAGGTAGGCCTTGAAAGCCCCTCCCTGCTCCGTGCTGTAACTTTTAGTTGTCTTGATCTTGTTTGGGTTTTATGTGAGTAACCACAGCTGTTATGAGTTTGTGTATGCAACAGCCATGTCATGTCCAGAGGACAGCATTTCACAGCTCACCTCCCCATCCCCTGGTTCTTACAGTCTTTCTGCCCTTCTTCAACAATATTCACTGTACCTTGGGTGGAGGTAATAGAGATGCCCTGCTTCCATTGCTTGAGAACTTTGTTTGTGGGTGTGTGTGTGTATGTGTGTGTGTGTGTGTGTGTGTGTGTGTGTGTGTGTGTGTGTATCTCTAAAACCACTTGGGCTTCTTTACCAACACTCAAGATTTTTAGTTTTCTTTTCTAGATATTATAATGCATTTGGTTCTCAGAGCAACAGAAAAAGGTAGACAGGGCAAAAATCTTTAACACTGATAGATAAGGAAAAGAAGGCTGAATAAGGTGAAGTGGGTTATTCTAATTATATAGTAAAAGATAGCCAAGGACAGAGAATTGGAACCCAAAATTATTGGCCAATTACTCAGTATCACACTGTTTCCATTTGGCCCAAATTCTGAACAGCAAATTCTATTTTTGTCCAGCCCAGAGAAATGAACAACTTTTGATGACTTTTGTCTTTTTGTTGCCAGTGCATTTCTATAAAGAAGGGCTGTCTGTTAAAAAAACTAATCAAGGTTATTTTAGTATGTGTATTTTAAATAATCATTTATAGTGTTAAGTCTACCAAATGAATAATTCAATTATCTCTACTGCTTTGGCCCAATTTTTATTTTCTTCTTCGCACCCAAACATCTTCTTTTAGCTACCTTACTACCTGTGAAAAGCTGTTGCATGACCAATTCTGACCTCAGGGATTGTTCTGTTATTGTATTTGATTTAGTAGATTATAATTAGCTACTCTGAAATATAATCACTCTAATGAAATCCAAGAATTGGAAACTGGGAGCTGATCCAGAACTGGTAGATTTGTGATAGAAATGCTAATTCTTTCAAAATGGGCTTGAATTATAATTGGTCACATTAAAATTTAATGCTGACTAATTTTGAGCACTAGAACAATATTCAGTGTTATTGCGCATTGTTGAATAATTTTGAAATTGAGACACATAGGTGACCCAATGCCAGATCACAATGTGAATCTGACTTCCAAATCTCCAATTAGCTGAAATTCAGAGAACAGTAATGTAGCCCAGACGTGTAAAGAGGAGTTGGAATGAAGACATGTACTTAGTGATTTTAATGTAGAAATTGACCTTTTTCTCAAAGCTAAATCCTCATTAACCTTTGGCCTTGCTTGAAGTACAAGAAATCAGGAATCACAGTGTCAGTCTCCTAAATGATTTTTCCTTTTGTTTGGCTCTAACACCCCCCACCCCAACCCTGCTGAGGAAGAAAACTGCCAGAGGGCCAAATTCCAACAACACAGGTCTGAAGAAGGCCAGAGACAAATTCTTATCCTCTATCCTTCTGGGCATCTTTTCCTTTCTCCTTCCTCCCTGTGTGCAAATCTTACCTCCAGCTCAAGTCATACTCCCCTCTTTGCTGAAGTATTTATTTATACTAATAGCTAAGAAATTTCTATGAAAGGCTTGACCTATGTTAACACTTGGAGTTTTAAGTATTATAATAATAGTGGCTCCTGGAAGTGAATGCTTATCTGAGGGCCACATAAATAGAATCTGGGCTTGGCTAACCCCAGTCATTCCTCCTTTTTCTTATAAACTTCCATTCCTGGCCTGGACACTTGGAGATCTTCAACCACTCAAAGAGTCACAGCAGTTGCTTGCACCCCATGCAAATAAATTAGTCTCCAAAACTGATGATTCATCACAATCTCTCAAATTGCCACCTTGAAGAGTAATATGCAGTCAACAGCTACAAGTCTTACCATCAAAGGCCAGGGGCTGTAAAAGCTCAGGTTTATGTCTTCTGGGGAAGGCTGCAGATTCTCCAAGCTCAGATAGATTCATACTTCCTAAAAATATCCACTGAAAAAAAAAAGGGGGGGAAACTAAAGGTGATTTGAAAGAATTAATCCTGCCAAAGACAGCTGTGAGAAGAAGGATTAGAATTGATGCCCCCCTGTTCTAAAACGATATACAGTCACAACAGCAGGCCAAATAGTGCTCCTCCTCTGCCTGTGCCACGTTTCCAGTTTACAACACAACTCCATTCAAGAATACCTAACTTTAGCAGAACTAAGTCATCTAGTGATAGTAGGCACAGTGCCTAGGGCCAACATTGCCTTCAGGACCCTATGAAAATATATCAATTCCTTTAAAACCAGGAGAAAACATAAATAAAATAATGATATATAATAATGATCCTAGCCCAGATTACACTTGACTTTATAGCAACAACGTTACAAACCTAACTTTTAATAATTTTGTGGACAAAAGACAAAAGTGCCTGAGACTGGTAAAAATCAAACTACAATCCTGAGCCATGAATTCTGACCTTATCAAAAGGCAGTACAGGCTAAACTGACAAATAACAAGTAACACACAGAAGTCCCTTGATAAGAGTGGAAGAGGGACTTAAAGGTGTACCAAGCTACAGGCAGGGGGACATTGGGGAAATGCCAAAAGCAGGTGGGAGAAAGCATAGGCTGGGAGTAGGAAGCCCGTTGGGGTGAAAGAAATGGAGCAGGCATGAGTTGCTGGCTCCAAGAGTTCCGTGGTTCTTGGCAAGAGTGTTGTTTGACAAAGTTCCAGCCAAAAGCCGATGACCGCTGCTCTTTTGGTGGACATCCCTTCCCCGGTTACTCCTGGTTTTTGTAATTTGTATAACCTTCTCTTCTTTAAGTATTCTGATAACCAACTCTGATGCTGGAATGGGAAACTAAACCAGGGAAATCTCTGCCTTTAGCAGAATTATTATGTTACTGAAACAAAATGAAAGTAATAAGATAGACGATTTCCTCCTATGACTGACCTCGTTTGGACCTGCATTTGTGATTAATAATGAGGCTTGGTTTCCCCCAAAAGCAAAATATAGCATGCAATCTCTAGATTCCCTGCTGCCTTTTACAGGAGTTTATGATTTTAATCCTGAACAAGGAACTATTGAGACTAAAGTTTGGTATAAGGAAAAACTGTTTGGCTTAGAGAAACTCCTTCTGGTATAGGAAGATTTGCTAGGTCAGTAAAAAGCTGGTGGTGCATGACCTCTGAAGAAAAATTGCCTATTCTTTTACAAAGAGTAATAGTGATTCAAAAAGCACTTAAAGATAAATGGCAACAAAATAATAAAGAATATTTAAATGAAGAAAATAACAGAATACAAAATGTTCAGGAATAGGAAAAGGGAGAGGAAAAAGATAAATTGGAATATTGATTAGACAATAAATAAAAAGTTGGTTATTCCCATTCCCATGAGAAAAATAATTTTCTCAAATATACACACTTACCTGTAAATATTAAATTCAAAGAATCAAAGGGCAAATGGGGACAGACTGTCTTACATTTCTATGGTAAAATAGAAACCACAAGGATATAAAGAAAACAATAAAGACATTGCTTGGCTATGTTACTGTGATTATTGAAAAATATTGTACACTGAGAAATACTCTGCAAACTCATGGTTTGATTTATGGTCTGATGCTTTACTGCTAATGTAAGCTTTCTAATTATAAATAAAGGTTATAGAGGCTGCTTTTTCAGAAGTAGAGACAGAAGTAGAAAAAGAAAGAAGATATTCGGGCTGACCTCTCCTGAGCAGATCAGTCAACAGTCTCTACTAGAACTGCAGTTGTGGTTTCTGGTATAGTCATTTCTACTGCCGCAGTTACCTTCACCCCTTCAGGCCCTGGACTCAGCTGGAGCTGGACTCTGGCAATGAGTAAAGAAGTTCACTGGCTCAAAGAAGTCTTAGAGTGACTGAGTTGCCAGGCAAATAAGTGAAGCTAAATTTGTTGAACATACAATTTATGCCAAGAACTTCACATAATTTTCTTTAAATTCCACACTTCATACTTAACAATAGGGAGAAGAAGAAATAAAAATTATGGGGTGGGGTGGAGAGACAGTTCATCAGTGAAGAACATTAGCTATTAGTCCAGAGGATCCTAGTTCACTTCCCAGTACCCATATCAAACTATTCACAACTGCATGTAACTCCAGTTCCAGGAGATCAATGCCTTTTTCTGGCCTCTGCAGGTACCCACACACATGTGGTATAACAGACAGACAACATATATGCACGAATAAAAATCAATCTTAGAAAAACAAAATACAGGCTGGGCATGGTAGTGCATGCCTTTAACCCTAGCATTCAGGAGGCAGAGGTAGGCTGATCTCCATGAGAGCAAGGCTAGCTTGTTCTATATAGCAAGTTCCAGGTCAGCTGGGGCTACAGGGAAACCCTGTCTCAAAAAATAAAAAAAAAACAAATTAAAAAATAAAATAAAAATTGACCGTTGTAATTAGACAAAAAAGCCTTCTCTACACAAGTATGCACAGCAAGTATTAGTACCTATTTATAGTCGAGAAAGTAGAGGACTCAACAAGATGTTTAGGTCAAATGCTGTAGCTGAGGACTGATCAACACTATATTTTACACATTTCAGAATGAACTGTGATCACTTTCTACCTTTCCTACCAGTGACAACAAATAAACCCCAAAGTCAATCTATGTTACTGCATTTAGTCTATTTTCTTTTTTTTCCCTTTATGTGGACGTGTGTGGTATATGCATGTATATTCACATTTGCATATGTGTGGGCACATGTGTACAAGTATGTGTATACCTATGTATATATGTGTGTGTGAATGTGCGCATGCCAAAAGTGTATAGAGGCCGAACATCAACATCTGGTGTGCAGTGATTAGAATGAGAAGTGCCAAATATAGGTTCAGGTATTTGAACACTTGGTCAGTTGGTGGTACTGTTTGAGGGTTATGGAACCTTTAGGAAGTGTGGCCTTGCTGGAGGAAGTGTGTCATTGGGAGCAGGCTTAAAGAATTTGTAGTTTTCCCCACTTCTATTTTCACTCTCTCTGCTTCTTATGAGTACTTGAAGATGTGAGCACTCAGCTTTCTGCTCCAGCTGTATCTTGCCATGCCTCCCCTCATGCTGGACTCTTCTCTCTCTGGAACCATAAACTCTTCCTTGGTCATGGTGTTTCATCACAAAAGAAAAGTAGCTAATACAGGATGTCTTCCTCGATAACACTCCACTTTATATATTGAGGCAGGATGTCTCACTTAACTATTTAACCTGAGCTCACCTATTTGACTAGTCTAGCTATCCAGTTTTCCCCACAAACATCCTGTCTCTGCCTCCTGAGCACTGGAATTACAGGCGAGTTGCTACATTAACTCAGCTTTTGCAAGGGTTCTGGAGACCCAAAATCTGGGCCTCATGCTTGTATGGCTAATGCTTTATACAGTAGTCAGCCCATCCTATTATTTTCTTCATGGGAGCTTGGGATGTGAGTATAGTGATACCATTTCTGGACTTTTTAAAGAAGGAGTGTGGTTTCCAGCAAAGCAGACTAGTGAGTTCAGGCTGTAGTTAGTCTCATCTCTGACCAAAAAATAAGCATAAAACTTGTAGACAGACATTTAACTCCTTTGTGACAGTTTCCTCACACATGTAATGTAAGAACTAATAGTGATGTAGGAACATTTTCAGAGTTGGAGAGGAGAAAAGATCCTCAAGAGAAATCACATAAGCAAATGTCCAAGAGATGGAACCAAGTGTGGCAGATTTTGAGGGAAAGCAATGAAGCAGTGGACCAAAGTTGATTTCTCTGCAGGTGAGCATTCAGATTTAAAAATTAAAATTATAATAACAATGAACTTATTAACAGGAGGGCAGTCATCTCAGACAGGCTCTACCACCAAATACCTTCAGCATATGAGTTTGGAAATTAAGTTCCCAATACATTCAAGCCTTAGCAAGAAAAAAAAAAAAAAGAAAAAAAGAAAGAAATTTGCAAAATGACAGGTATAGCTGAATAGATGAAAGTCCAGCAAGGCAATAATTAGCTAGGATCATAATCTCCTGTAGGAGGTTACACTCACCCTAGTTTCTTCCTTGCTCCCACAGTTAATCTACTCCTCACTGGTCCTAACTCTTTTGATTAGGATTAGGTAGTGAGTTTCTGTGAAAAGGGGTGCAGAATGGTATACAATGGTGGCATTTTAGTGCCTTAGCTGTAAGCAGAGACTCAGTCAATGCCTATTGTTTAAAATACTTTATTTTTTATGTGTATGAGTGTATTGCCTGCATGCATGTAAATGCACCCATGTCATACTATGCCCACAGACTTCAGAAGAGGACGTTGGATCCCCTGGAACTGAAATTATAGACGATTGTCAGCTGCCATATGTGTGCTGAGAATCAACCTCGGTCTTTTGCAAGAGCAGCCAGTGCTCTTAAGCAGAAAGCTGTATCTCTAGCCCCAAGAAATTGATGAGTTAAATTATTTTCATATTAGCAACCCCAATAATTGTTATGTTGATTTTAATCATAATTTATTGTATTTCCTTGACTTCTTCCTTATGTGTTCACTTTTAAAGCCTTCCATTTCTGTGAAACCATGATGCAAATATTAAGGAAAAAATACAAATAGCTATCATGAGAATAAGCAGTAACTTTAAGCAAAGCTTCTTTGATTGTTCATATTGAAGACAACATGCCTAACAATGAGAAGGGATTTCTCCAGATGTCAACAGAGGAAGAAGAGAGCACATAGATGATTCCAAATAAGCTGTGACATATGTCTCAAGGCAGTAAATAAAACACATTTGCATTCCAAGGCCCAGTGAACACCACAAATCTGGGAAATGTTGCAAGATGCTCTTAATTAGGGATACTACCATGTAGAAAAATGATGTTGATGCTTGCTCATATTCATGATGTTGGCTAATCGTGTTACTGCCTTCACTCAGAATGGTTCACTGAATAGAAAAGTTGTTAGTACTTAGTCTTTAAGCAATTTGGATCACTATAAAAGCAGGAGCCTCAGCCAGATTTATTTACTTAAAGAAGGATATGAAAGTGTTTAACTGAATTCTAAATCAAGAGGTCTGAACAAATAATTGATCTACAAATTGTCATGGTTTTAGTATAAAACATTCCAAAGGCTCCTGTTCTGAAGACTTGGTTCCAGCTGGTGGTGAGTACTGACTGGATATGGAAGTAATATTAGGAGGTAGGGTCTACTTGAGCCAAGCAGATCACTGTGAGTATACCCTTAAAGGATAGATGTTGTTCCTGGTGCCCCTCTCTTCCTTGTTCTGCTCTGCCACACTCTTATGCTGTGATTCTGCTATGTGCACTACTTCACCATACTCCTAGAAACAATGGGGCCAGCTAGCATGGACTGAAAAATCTGTTGCCATGAGTCACAATAAATCCTTCCCCTCTTATTATTATTATTATTTACTTATTTGGTTTATTTGAGACAGGGTCTCCCTGTAGCCCTAGCTGGCCTGGAATTCACTATATAAACCAAACTAGCCTCCATCTCATAGAAATCCAACTGCCTGTGCCTCCTGAGTGCTGGGACTAAAGGTGTGTGCCACCATACCTGGCTTCCTTATTTTTTGTTTTGTTTTTGCTTTTTTTCATTTTCTATTGTTGTTTATTCCACTATTTTTAAAAAGTGTGCCAGAGGACATTTTATCTACTTTTAATTTTTAAAATATTTATTTAATAACCACATACTTAGAAGAAGCATTTAATCACAACAGCATTGACATATTCAATAACAATTTTCTGAGCTAAGATGTATCCCTTTCAAAATTGGCTGTAAATTTTTAGGTTTACAGTTGAATTGTTACAGTTATACAATATTTTACTCAGTGTAAACCCTATAAGACATAAAATTAAATGAGGTTTTAACCTTTAAAAAAGATCTCCATTTCATTATTAAAATACA
>NW_008345226.1:2485688-2485942 GCF_000622305.1 Nannospalax galili
TACTAGTCACAGTAGGTTACATTCTGAGCTCCTTGGCATCTGAGCATGGATATAAAGTCATCAGGTAGATTTCAATGGTTATGTTTTTCACATCTACTAATTACTAAGGAACACATTTTTATGCTTTCAAGGATTATTTTTTTAATCATTATTTTTTTAATTTAATAACTGCATGATTAGAAGAAGCATTTCACTACAGCTTGAACTTATTCAGTAACACACTCCAGAGCAAGAGTACATCTCTTTCACAAGTG
>NW_008345226.1:2486128-2499162 GCF_000622305.1 Nannospalax galili
AACTGTAATAATTCAACTATAAATCTAAAAATTTACAGCCAATTTTGAAAGAGATGCATCTTAGCTCTGGAAATTTTTATTGAATATGTCAATGCTATTATAATGAAATGCTTCTTCTAAGTATGTGGTTATTAAATAAATAATAAACTGTGTGTGTGTGTCTATCACACACAACATCCCAAACCATCTCATTCGACTATACACCCACTTCCCAGATGGCACCCTCCCATAGCTTCCCTTCCCCCACTAGAGCCCTTATACTCTGAAATCCCTGCTACTGTCTGCGGTGTTGTCAGCACCACCAGCCCTTCCCCACTACTTGCCCTTCTAACCCAGCATAGAACTGGGAAAATGAACAGCAGACCCCAATCTTATCTAAAGGAATATTGACAACTGATTACTGCTAGGTGAAGAACAGCTGACCCTCCTAAAACAAAGACCTCTAGATAGGCTGACTAGATTCACCTGAAGGGCTTCTGTATTTTTATCTGATACTCTGAGACAAAAAGCAATTGACACAGTAAAGACCCACCCTATTTGAAACCATGCATATCTGTGACATTTCTGCTCAACTCCCCCTCTCTCTGGTTTTCATCTTCCAGCTGCTGCTGTGTCTTCCACCCAGTACAATGCAACTTCCCTGTCCACTTTCTCATCTCTCATCAGGATCCTGAGCCTCTGCACTGAGATATTTTACTATCTTTTGTTATTTTTATTGAATTTTTGTGTATTTCAGAAATAAAGCCATCTTTATATCCCCTTCCCCTTTGGCATCCTCTCATAGCCCTTCCACTGGAGTTCATACATGCTGTCATTGGTATTAAGACCTATTATGTAAAATTAGTGTCCCCAATGTCCCTCAGTGCAAGTTCATCTGCCGGGGTTTAGTTAGCCTATCTAGAGTTTCTCTCTTCAAGAAGATCAACTCTTCTTCTCCCAGAAGCTGCCAATAATTCTTTGACTAAGATTGGGGCTTGCTGTTCATTTCCACAGTTCTGTGCTAGGTTTAAGTTTGCATGGGTCTTGTGCATGCTGACACCATTGCTGTAGGTTTGTATGAGAAGGGTCCCAGGCACCTGTAGGACTATTCTGCATGACTATCATCATGCACCTTCTCCCTGGCTCTTAACAATCTTTCTGCCCCCTCTTCCACAATGGTCTCTGAGCCCTGGGTGGGTGGACCTCAATATAGGAGTCCTGTCTGAGGCCCACACTCTGAAGATTCTTATTCTCTGCATTTTGGCTATTTGTGACCTTTTGCTTTCCTGGCCCTCTGTTGCATGAGGGAGCTTCGTTGATAAGAATTGAAGTATGCATTAGTGTTCTTTTCATCCCTTGTTCTATGTTCCATGAGTCTAAGGTGTAGAGGTTGCATCAAAGATGTGCTGCTTAGGCTTGGGCAGTTCACAGAGAATCTCTGGTGTGTGACCAGTGGTGTAACTCTGTAATAATCTCTGTCTGTTGAAAAAGAAGCTATTTTGATGGATGGTGACTGGGATACTTGTCTGACATAAACATAAACATAAACAGTGCCTAGCTATTAAAAAAATTCAGTGGGAATTGTATTAGTCCAAAAACCTACTGAAAAACTGCACATATAATAACCCTACATGAGTCCGTGAGCATAGCTGAAGACTACATAATAAGAAACAGTGCCAGACAGGAGAAATCTTCCTTGGAGTTGTTGGCCAGGGTGGTCCAAGAGACTCCCAAAATTACACAGGCTATTGCCACAGTCCTTGATTGTCTCCCAGCACTTGATGGTAAGACGCTATTGCTGAAGACAGGACATTCTTTAGACTCAGGATTTGGAGCAATGGAGCTGGAACTGACCTGGAAGCCACCTCCCTTGCAGGCTAGCTCTCATAGCTTTGGAGAGCACTACACAAGCTGGTAAGGGAGAACATCAATCAGTGGTCCAACCCCAGCTTCAAGGCCTAAAATCCACAATGACCAGCACAGAAAACAACATTGTTGTAGTAGTGGCACTTTTTTTTTTCTTTCGTCAGGTATTTTATTTAAATAAATAATTTATTGAGAATTTCATACATGCGTATAAGGTGTTTTGATTAAATCCTTGCCCACTCCCGCCCCTCCAGCTCCTCCCATATCTCCTCAGCACTTTTTTTTCTGATAACTTCATGTACTCTTCCTTCTTTAATTTTTTTTTTAATGAGGCTTTTGGCTACTCTAACATTCCCCCTTCTGAAGAGGTAACTCTAAAATCTTTTAAGGATTAGATAACAGATCCCAAATATTTTCAACATTTTTGGCCTTTGCAACAGAGTAGGTTGCTAAGAAGCCCAAGGACATTTATCTTGGGGGTAATCAATTGCTACCTAATGGGACTTAAAGCCCATTCAATGGGAGGAAACTCATGTCTGGTGCTGTAAACTTAGACAAATACACACAGGTGGAGAGGTCATAGATCTTAGAGAAAAACCAAGTCTCTCATATCCCTAGACTAATGTAATTTCTTACTATGTGATATTTTACTATTTATGTAGAGAAAATTTTAGATTAAATTCTCTCATACATTATATTTGAATTGCCTGGCCTGGCACTTGTGAATTAAAGAGTAGTAAGACCTCAAGAAATTTCCACTTTAAGTGGACACTTGAATACAGAGAGATAAATGAGTTGTTATAATATGTAACAATACAGTGATAATAAATATTGGAATAGAGCAGGCTGCAGGATGATATAAGAAAAATAATTATAACTCTCACACCTACATTTGCTAACAAGGACAGTTCACAATCCAAAGGAATGTCAAATGGACCTGAAATATTACTTGTAAAATCAGTATCAGTATGAATTTTTAAAATCAAATGATAGTTACCATTTCTGAATATTACATAAGATGCTAAGCAGTGTTTTATATACAATTGTTTACCTTCATAGCAGTCCCATGAGGGACATGTATAACAGTCCTTATTATGTGGAGCACATAGAGTGCCAATAACTGTCTTCCCTAAATCTGAATCCAGATTCCTGAAAGCCATGTTTATTTCCTGTTTCTTCCTTCACTAAAAGCCATTCAGTTAGGCCTGGGAAATTCCAGACAATGTCCATGTGTGACCATTTGTGGTACTTGGTAATAGTCTCTGACTGGTAAAAAATGAGCTTCTTTGATAAGTGGTGACTGGGATATTTGTTTGTAAATATAAGGATACTTATTTTGCACATAGTAAGAAATACCATGGCTGTATAAAGATAGTGCATGCTATAAGCTAAAAACCATTCACATTTCTATTACCTCCCCGACCCCATATCCTAAACAAGGCCATCATCTCTTTTTTTATGCTTTACTGGTTTATTTTCTTATCTGGTCTCTTGGTAGAAGCTAATCCAAAATGAGACTTAAAATAGAGAAACATGCCAGTACTACTATGTAAAATCTGTTCACATTTTTTACTGAAACATTATCAGAGCCTATAGAGTTTTCTACCCTCTTGCCTGCCTCATCTCTCCACCCTACTCCTCTTGCTTTCTTATTTCCAGGCATGATCTGGTTGGTGTTCCAAGAGGACTCTGTGACCTCTGGATGTTCAAGATGTGACCTTGGCCTCAGCTCTGTCTCTCTTCATCAGGGTAATTCTCAGTCATCCTTTGAATATCCAGTAAACAAACTTTCTGCAGGAAGTTATTCTCTAGGCCAGTTCTCTCTACCAGACACTTTCCAAGATATACTACTTGTATCATGATAATCTTTACATGTAATATTTGTTTATTTGTCCATATTCTTAACCAAAAATAACATTAGTAATTCAGGGTAGGATATTTTTCTGCCATATTTAGAGTGAACTGCGGTCTTGTACAGAATAGGACTTTAATAAACATTTAGGAATAAATCAAACAACAAATGAGGTCAACTAGTCTCTAAGTCCACAGTAAAACTTTAGTGTCTCCTAGCTGAGATCCAGCTCAGGAGGGCTCATCCTTTTCATTCCAGAGAATCTAAACAAGATACAGGACCTATTTATAAGCAAGAAGTGTTTAGGAGAGGGGAGGGGTGCTAGGGAGATGGCTCAGTTGGTAAAAGTGCTTGTCACACAAGCTTGAGGACCTGAGTTTGAATCCCCAGAAATCACATAAAACCTAGTCCTATAGCATGAGCTTCTGTAATCCTAGCACTCCTGCAGGGAGATGGGAAACAAATATAGTAGAATCTCTAGAAGCTCAAAGGCCAGATAACTTGAAAGATGCAGCAGAAAAACAACAAAGAGACCCGTCTCAAACAAGGTAGAAGACAAGGATCAACATCCAAGGTTGTCTTCTGAGCCCCAAATATGTGTCATAGCACAAATGTGCCCATATCCACACACAAATGAATGTGCACGTGTACACACACAAACACACACACAGACACACATACACACACACACACAAACACATATACCTAAATAATTTTTTAAAACGCATCAACATCATATTTTCTAAATTGTATGAAAACTAACATTTTTAGTAAACATAAAGATTAGTATCGATTGCTTTGGACCTTTGACTTAGCTTCACATAGATGGAACTGGTAAAAGAAAGGAGCCAGGCTCGACCTTTGACTTATCTTCACATAGATGGAACTGGTAAAAGAAAGGAGCCAGGGGCTCCTCCCAAGCCCATGTGACCCCTGAGGAACAGAACCTCAAACGACCTCATGAGTAAAAATAAATTGGTTTATCTGGGTCAACTCTATGGTTTTAAACACACAAAAGAAAGTATAACCAAAGATTAAAATGACCAGTATATTTTTTAAGTGTCCATTTGTATAGCTAAATGCAACATAACAAGAAACAATGCCAGACAGGAGATACATTCCTTTGAGTTATTGGCCAGGGTGGGCCAAGAGACTTCCAAACAGTAACTTAGCAGAGAACTGAGAAAATGAATAGCAGACTCCAATCTCAGCTAAAGGAATATTGGCAACAGATTGCTACTAGATGAGGAAGTGCTGATCTTCCTAAAACAAGGGACTCTAGATAGGCTGACTAGACTCAGCAGATGAACTTGCATTGGGGAACAGCTGGGGGCACTGACAACACAGTGGACAGTAACAGGGATGACAGAGTATATAACATCTATGGGGAGGGGGCTTTGGGGGTGTGCTATTTGGGATGAGGGTATAAAGATGAGTAAGACTGTTTGGGATGTTCTGTATGAAATACACACAAAAAATCAATTTAAAAAATTGACTGCTTCACTATTTAAAGAAAATTGGACTGGCAAGGAAACACTTAAACATGTAGTTTCATTTTTTTTGATGAATACAGTCACTTCAATGATATAAACTGTATCTCAATATTCACTTTTTATCTTTTTCTGACAGAGCTTTACTATGTATCTCAGGCAACCCTGGAACTCACCATCTTGTTTCAGCTTCCAAAATCCTGGGGTATTAGAATGCAATCTGAGGTTTAGTTTTATTCCAAGATTTTAGAATCCATAGTTGAACTAAAAGGTTCTTTAATATCAGCTAGCTCGGTGCTCTATAATTTACAAGTGCATATTAACAAAGATCATCAAATAAATCATTTGCCCAAATTTACCATGCATGACAGTACAGCCATGTTGAAAGTATGCATGTTTTTCACCAAAATTAAAAAAAATACTAAGAATAAGAAATAATGAAAAGTAAGATTGAATTTTTAAGTCTATGATTTAGAACTGAAGCCAAATATACTTTCCCACAAAATGCTAATTACTAGACAGTAAATATTAGCTGTAATAGAACACTGATGTGCTGATATTCTTAAGGATACAATCCATGATCTATGTAACACAGTAACAGCTGCTGGTGTTATTCAGCATAAAAGATATATGTTAAATATATTTAGTAAATTTAAAAGCTCATGTAAACCCATGTAATTATGCCATATTTTTCTTGGTTTTGATGTATTCTGAATATTATGACCTTACCCCAGGGTAATTTTGAAGTTTTAACTAAATACACTTGCAATTAACATCTTCACAGGCATTCAATGATATACTTTCTTAAAACAGAGTACTGGGCATTTTTACTACAATAAAATTCAACAAAGTTTCTAAAATATCTAATACATGCTAAGAGTTGAAAAATATTTAGGATACTAGAAATTGTTTTGACTTCTGTTTTCTAGATTCAAGTATAAAAGACTTATGAACAGATCATCTGCAGTATGTGCACAAGAATGGATGTGAATTTTTCACAATATTATAATAAATGGAAACAAATTGCATTTTAAAATCCTTACTTCAGATCAACTGAATATACTGAAAATAGCATTTTATAAAATTTTATAAAAATATTTCATTTAATATAATGAACAAATCCATGGTTAAAATATCAGTAACAAAAAACAAACTTTTGTACCTGGTGTTCAGTATCCTGGTAGGAAGGAGAGCAACAAAAAACTACCATGTAGAGAGCAAAGGAAACGCACAGAGCCGTGCTAAGTAAGGAATTTATACACTCTTGTCAAGGTCAACAGTGACAACCTCAGCCAATTTTGCCATTGTTTCTAAATTTGTCTGCTGGTTTTTGAGAAGTTGAACCCATAGTTATAGATTTGGCACCCAAAATGTCTCTAAGGCAAGGGTGTGAGACGTCAGAAAACAATTCCATTTCTAGAACTAAAATCCACAGACTAATATGACCCATTCCCCAAATGTTTGTTGCATAATAAGATTAGATAATAATAAGAGAAGCAACAAGAGTCTCTGGCTCTAGAATTCTTACTCAGTGAGCTAAGAAATTGATGGTATCAACATTTTCCATCCTATTAAGAAGACAGTAATAGTAACTGTCTACTATTTATTTAGGTCATATTTGACATACTAAGAAATAATATTTACAAAGGGTACACTATGTCCCAAGTCCATGTTGGCATGTGCGACTTCATTTAAGCTTCATAACAATACATGGTATTTGTTTTGTTATTCTTATTTTACAAATAAGGAAATAGGCAGAAATGATGACCTAATAAAGATTATCTACCTATCTATCTATCTATCTATCTATCTATCTATCTATCTATCTATCTATTCACTCATTCATTTATTTATTTTTGCAGTATAGGGACTGAAAATAGCACCTCACACATGCTAGGTATGTATTCCACCACTGAGCTATATGCATATTTTTTTTGTATTTTCTTTTTTGTTTGAGACAAGTTATCACTAAATTGCCCAGTCTGGCCTGAAACCTGTGATCTTTCTACCTGATCCTTGAGTGGTACATCTTAGACGTGAATGCCACCATGCTTAGCTGAGCTAGTTATTTTTGGACACAAGATTTGAACCTAAAATGATGGACCAAAGACTCCTTCTCTTTTTTAAAAACACTGTGATATACAATTATTAGCTCAGAGTTCTGAATAACGATCTTTAATGTACCCTCAAAAAGTGTAGTTTTTGTTTGTTTGTTTTTTGAGGCAGGGACTATATAGACCAGGCTAGCCTCAATTCCAGAGCTCTGCCTGCCTTTGCCTCCCAAATGCTGGGATTAAATGAGTGGGACACCTCCCATGGCAAAAAGTGTAGTTCTTAAAAAGCCTGTGTCTATCCAAAGAAATGCATTGTTTACCTTTTCCACTATCCAGGAAGTTTTCTTTCTGAGTCTCCAGTTGAAGACAGTGGTTAGTATAGTATAGTTAGTATAGTGGTTAGTATAGTATAGAATAAACTAGGTAACCAGGGCCCTTGCCTTTGAATCACTCTTCCAGTATTTGAAAGTCTTTTGTGAAACAAAATGGTCTTTGGAGCAAAAGATTTTCTGAACTACCTTTCAAATGGCTTTTTAGAAATGAAGTTGAAAAGTGAAAGCTTGAGTGATAGACAACAGCTCACACAATCAATGCCCACTACTTGATGTAGTTATGCATAACTATTCATTCTCTCACAAGAAAGAATTTCCAGTTTCTCATTGGGAAGAAACAGCACATAGATCTATGACTGAAGCCTTTTACTATGGAGCATTGAGGGCAAAAGAGGCTAGTAATAAATGCTGAAGTACTGCATAATTATAACTGATCTGTTAGACTAAACAGGAGCCAACATGGTACTCTAATTGAGATGATCTTTGTTGTTTCTTACAGGAATATGATTGAATTAGAATGGGTAAGCTAGCAGCTTTAACCTGAAAGAAACCCAGGGTAGATGACATGAAGCAAGAGACTGCCTATCCTCACTGGCTGCTGTTTTGTAGGACATGGACATTAAAGTCCTGTTTTTGGCCTTTGGGAGACCACAAGTCATTTTAATGTGTACTTGGAGCTGGAAATGAAAAGGGTATGTTGTGTTTGGACATTTATAAAAGAATCAATCCAGATAAAAGAGATAGAACAGTTTGAATCACATCAATCCTCAGTGAGCTGAGGATTTAAAATGCAGAGGAAACTAACCAGACAGGTTTTCAGAAGGGTTTAATTTGGAACAAACGAAAGACAGCTGTTAAAGTTATAAGTGTGTTTCCATTTCTGGCTGGCCAGTAGTCTGCGGAAAGGCTGTAGAAAACAAGGGGGAAGAGTATGTAGTGGTGGTAGTTTAGGTGATAAGGCTTTGCATAGAAAAAAAAATCCCAAGAAGTACAAAAAACAGTGAGATGCCGAGGTGGCTAATTGGTGTTTGGTAGGTGCCAAATGCATAGGGAAGATAAGTCATGTACAACAGCTGGAGGTCCAGATTTGGCTTATGTGATCATTATAGTATCCTAGGAGTTTGAGGATGGGTAACTTCTTCCCTGGGCTGAATGGAGAATAGGAATTGAAACAAGGCTCAAATATCAAGTAGAGTGTTTTAAAAAGTCATGTCACATGAGAAATAAATTCTCTCAAGAGCTGCCAATATTCAAATGATCAGTTCCATCAGATAACTAGCTTGACAGTAAAATTAAACTAACTATTCCCAATGTAGAAGCCTCCTTTGAAGGTCTTCTGTATACTGATGACCACAAGTCATTCTACTTAAAATGCAGTTGACTAAATACAGTAATATAACAGATTTTAGCCAAAACTCAAATCTGAAATCTTACTATAATAATTGCTACGAGAAAAATAATCCAGCATGATCTATAGAAATTTACTGAGTTCTTGGAGGGCTAAAGAATGTTTATGCTCCTTTGAAACATGTTTCATAATGGCAGCTATTCTTTCCTGTTCCTAACATAAAGTGAAGGGTCAATGTTATATAAACTATCAGAACACACTAGGAGGTGGAGAAAGGAAAAGATGGCTTCCAGGGATTTGTCAGTGATTTGTAACAGAGAGAAGCAGGCCTTTCAAATGGCCTCTCACTTCAACAAGGTTTGTGCTTGTCTCTCTCCAATGTTTTTGCTTTGATTTCAGGATAAGGACATTTGTAAAAATACTTTATGGGTGAACGTGAAGTGATCATTTCATATTTGTTAGAATGTAAGATGATATGCTTCTGAGAATCAATTACTTAAGATATACTACTTAGAATGAATTGCTAAACAGTTTCTACAGCATAGTTATGAATTATGTACATTAATAAATGACCCCAAATGACCATCTCTCTCTAGGTAATGAGATAATGAATGTAGTTTTTGAGCCTTGGGATTGGACCCAGGACCACTGAGCTCCATCTTTAGCCCTTTTTGTGTCATGAACTTAAGTTCTCCAGAGAAACCTTGAATTTGCGATCCTCTTTCCTTCACTTCCAAGTAGCTAGGATTATAGGATATACCAGTGTACCCAGTACATTAAGATTTTTTAAAAAGACATACTTTACAGCTCCACATTTTTAATTCTTCCTATAATATACATAAAATTTATGTTAAAAATGCTGGTCAATATTTCTGGGAATAAAAGTAAGTAGCATATTCACAAGCATATATACATAATACATATAATTAATTTTAAGTAGAATTAAATCACATTCTAAAACTTGAGGTTTCTTGACTAGTCTGACCACAACCCAAATCAAGCCTTGTAGTTTTTCATCCTTCCATGAATGGCATCCTGCTTTTACCTACCCTTTATATGATCCCAGTTAACCATTTTATTTTGGAGTGACTATGATAAAACCTAGGGCCTTTCAGAGGTTAAGCAAGTACTGTACTATGGAGCTATATCCTAAGCCCCCACTTAATAATTTAAAATGAATTATTCAATATGTTTAATTCACATTTCTTTGTTCAGGTAGCAGATCACATGACTGTACTCTTCTTCTGTTACTGACAGTGACAGGCATTCTCATTAAAATTTTTTAAAATTAGGGGACTAGAGAGATGGTTCAGCAATTAGGAGCACTGGGTGCTCTTACAGAGGACCTGGGTTTGGTTCCCAGCACCCACATGGCCTCTAACAATTGTCCATGGCTCCAGTTCCAGGGGATCCAGTGCCTCTTCTGTTCACCATACATTCACACAAAACACTAATTCACATAAAAATAAATAAATATTTTTTAAATCTTTAACTATATTTGTTTATAGTGTGTGTGTGTGTGTGTGTGTGTGTGTGTGTGTGTGTGTGTGCCATGGCTATGTGTAGAAGTGTGAGGACAACATGCAGGACCCAGTTCTCTTTTCTTACCATGCAGGTCCAGAGATTGAATTCATGTCATCAGGGTTGGTGACAGTCTTCTTTACCCACTGAATCATCTCCATAGCCTCATTCTCCGAATCTTCTGCATCTTCAGCAAATGGTGCTGAATCTCCACATGTAGAAGAATAAAGTAGACCCATACTTTTCACCCACCACAAAAGTAAACTACAAATGGATCAAAGGCCTCAGTGTGAAGTCTTAAACACTGAAACTGTAGGAAAAAAACATAGACAGTAACCTACAAGATATAGGTGGAAGAAAGGACTTTCTAAACTGGATATTAGTCACTCCAGAACTAAGATCAACATTGAAAAAATGAGACCTCATTAAGCTCAAAAGCTTCTACACAGAAAAGAAACAAACAATTGAGTGAAGAGGAACCCTACAGAGTGGGAGAAACTTCATCTGTTCATCTGACGTAAGATTAATATCCACAATATACAATGAACTAAAAAAAAAAAGAACGACCCACTTAAAAAATTGGCTATGGATCTAAACTGAAAGCTCTCAAAAGAAGAAACAACAATGGCTAAGAAACATTTTAGAGTGTTCAACATCCTTAGTAATTAGGGAAATGCAAATCAAGACCACTTTAATATTTTATCTAACCCCACTCAGAATGGCTAAGATTAAGAAAAAAAAAATGACACCAAATGCTGGCATGGATACAGGGAAAGGGGAACTGTCATTCACTGTTTGTGGGATTGAAAAGTAGTACAACCACAGTGGAAATTAGTATGGAGAAGAATTTAAAAACTAAAAATAAATGTACTGTATGATCCAGTTATACCACTCCTTGGAATATATCCAACTTATCATACTACAGAGATCCTTACACAGCCATGTTTATTGCTGCTCTCTTCATGATAACTAAGAAATGCAAACAACCTAAATGTCCTTCAACTGATGAATGAATAATGAAAGCATGCGCATTTATATAATGAAGTTCTATTCAACAGTAAAGAAGATGAAATCATGAAGTCGGCAGGTAAATGGATGGAACTAGAAACTGTTATGCTAAATGAAGTAACGCAGACTCAGAAAAGCAAGTGACATGTTCTCTCTCACTTGTGGATCTCAGCTCTAAATTCCAAAATGTGAGTATACATCCTGCAGGAGCCAGGAAAATGGAAATGAACCATGGGAATAAAGGGGAAGAAGGAGCTCGAAGGAGGGGCATAGTAGGAGACAGGTGTCATTAATGAGGAATAATTGGGGGGTACTTCAACTGAGGAGGGGAGTAGGGAGGGTTTTACAGAGGAGTGAGAGGGGAAATAAATTATATTTAGATGGTATGAAAAACCAGAGGGAAATGTATCAGTTCAACATTCTGCTGATAAAATACACATACAATATATGAGTACAGGAGAAACTTCCTTTCGAGTTGTTGGTCAGGGTGGCTCAAGAGACTCCAAAAATAACACAGATTATTGCCAAAGCCTTTGATTGCTACCCAGAACTTGAAGGTAAGACCCTATTGCTGAAGATAGGCCACACTTTGGACACAAAACTTGGAGCAATCCAGCTGGAACTGGCCACAAAGCCTCCTCCCTGAAGACTAGTTCTGATAGTATCAGAAGACACTATGCAAGCTGCCAAAGGAGAAAAGTAATCCTAGCCAGCTGTGAGGCCTAATAAACAATGACTGGGCCCAGCAAACTATCGCTATTACTGCAGTAGTGGCACTTTTATCTTGCAGATAACCAAAAGCTATTCAATTGGAATTAAGGCCTACTCAATGGGAGGGAACTCATGTGCAGTACTGTAAACGTAGCCAAATACACATAGCTGAAGAGGTCATAGATCCTAGAGAAAAACCTACTTTTCCATATCTCTAGACCAACATAATTTTTAACTTTATTCTAAGCATCCTCATATTTACAGACAAGAGTACCCTTCCCTCCTCATCTTCTTTTTGCAGCAGAGACTATTACAGAATTCCAGAACTGGTCAAACTCAGAGAATAAGTGTCTGGGAGACCCTTAACCCTCAGTGATACATATTCAATGCAACTTCTACACTTAGTATGAATGCATCTCTTAACTCTCACCAGAGAAGTTTCCTCATACAGCAGATGGTGATTAACACAGAGATCCACAATTGGCCAATGGGTAGAGAACAAGAGGCTGCAGAGCACTTATCCCTGAATAAGACAGCTATTTCAAACCTCTACCTCCAAGGATAGGAGATCATTGCAGAAGACAAGATGGAAAGAGTGTAAGAGCCAGAGGTGGTGGATGACCACAAGAAAACAGTCTTCCAGACGGCTGGTGATTTACTCATATGAACTCACAGCAATGGTGGCAGCATGCACAAGTCCTATGCAAGCTCAAACTAGACAAAATCCCAGCATAGATATAGAGAAATGGGCAAGAAATCCCAATTCAATCTAAGGAACTTTTGGCAATTGATAGCTACTGGGAGGGGGAAAATGGATGGATGCATACTGAAGGATACTGGGGGACACAAATCATATTCTTAAGCCATCATATA
>NW_008345226.1:2499179-2505827 GCF_000622305.1 Nannospalax galili
TATATATATATATGAGAATTCATTAAATTACATAGGGGGCAGTGGGGCAGGTATGGAGAGAGGAGCTGATCCTAATGCCATCAAACAATAAGTATGAAAACTGCAAAAATTCAATAAAAATGCAAAGAAGATATTCCAATAGTAATATCTTATTGTTACTTTAAGTTCATTCCCCTATTACAAATTTTGAGCATTTTTAAATTTATGTGTATATGTATGTGCACATGCATGTGATTGTCCATGGAGGTCAGAGGAGGGTGTTGGACCCCTGGACCTGGAGTTTGATGTGATTGTGAATCACCTGATGTGAGTGCTGGGAACTGAATTGAGTACCTCTGCAAGAGCCGCAAGTGTTCTTAATCACTGAGCCATCTCTCCAATTTCCCATTTTGTTTCTTAATTCTATGTCTGTCATTATTATTTCAACATACCAACTCTATCATTTATCTTCCTTATTTAAGTTTTGTTTTATATCTTGGTATAATTAAGAATATTTACCTTTTGATATCAAATTTTCTTCTCTATTGGCTTTGGAGGATTATATATGATTATATTTAGTCAGCCATTTGTTGACAGCCCAGTATTACTTACCAAGGAGAAGGGCAACAATAACAGGTTTGCTCTTTGCAAGTGGACAAATTAAGAACTGAAAACACCAAATAACAATGACTTAAATAGGACAGAAGTTTAATTCTCTTATGAAATTTGGAAAGAGAAAATCCAGAGCTCTTACACATATCCCAGTGTGAGGGATCAGGTATCCTCTATCTTGATGGTCTGTTAATCATGGCGTCCATCCCCTAGATCAGTTAAAGTTCTAATTCTGTTGGAGATCTAAACATCTTGCCCATTTACAGTCAAAAATAAAGAAGGTAAAAAAGAAGAGCCATAACATCTAAGGGTTTTTCCCAGAAACTTTCCTCCATTTACATATACATCATATGAAAACCTTGATTATTATATGGCTACACTTAGACATGAAGGATGCCTATATTCCCCCGGCTGCTAGAAGCAGTGCTAGTTCCAGGTGGCCATGTACCTACATAAAAGCTAGGAAATAATTTAAAAGATGAGGAAAATTAATCTGGTCACTGCTTGAGAGTTTCAAAGTAATAATTAGCTAAGATATTTTAAGTGTAATGATTTGGAAGAAACCATTCTAAATATATGAATGATGAATCTCTGAGCCCACTCTTGATATTTTTCCAGAGTCCATCTATTCTCCCAGCCTCTTTCCCAGCACAAGAATTCCCTAGTCATTACTATTTTTGGTAGTCATCAATTGCCCACACTCCACACTTTATCTCAACAATCTAGAAACTTCTTTGTGAGTCTGATGAAATTATCAAAGAAAGAATTTTCTGGGGGAAACTAAACAACCACCACCCACAACAAAACCACTGTCCACCTAAAACAGTTAATGCTGGATGCTTTTAGTGAATGATAAAGTGTGAACAGTGATTTCTGCTGAAGCTTTCATAGCCATCTATACATTTCCAATAAAAATGAACAAATTTTTAATAGGTAAAGGTACAGAAAGCATATGTCATGTCTTATAATGTGGGTTATTAGCCTTTTGGATCTAAAAGATGATTTTCAAAATATATTTCACCAGTCTACTGAAAAAAATACTTTTTTAAAAAAGAAAATCACATCTGAGTTATTCTGAGTTATTCAAATATTCTATAATTAGAATTAAGGGCATATGATTGGCAAACATGTCTCTTGATTTTATTCTTTAAAGCTGTAATGAAATGCTTCTTCCAATCATGTAGTTATTAAAAATTTTTTAAAAACTGCAAAAAAATTCATTAATTTTTTTATGTGTATGAGTGTTATGCCTGTAGTGTATGCAAGTGCACCCATGTCATGTAATGCCTGCAGAGGACAGAAGAGGCTGTTGGGTCCCCTGGAGTTACAGGCAGTTGTTAACCATCATGTGGGTGCTGGGATTCGAACATGGGTCTTCTGCAAGAACAGCTGAGCCATCTCTCCAGCCCGATTTTATTCTTTTATCATGTCTAGTAGTAACTTAAAAAAAAAAAAAGAAAGAAAGAAACTGCAGTTATGGACTACTCCTTTACAATTCCAACTTCTCTCATAACTTCTGTCACTCAGAAAGGTGTCTTCTCCTTCAAGCACATTTAAATTATAACTCATGCAATCCAGGTACCTGATTTTGCTGCTGAGGCATATACTACACTGCAGAGCTTCCATTTGTGTTTACTAAGCAACAAGGCAGTTTTCAAATCTGAAATTAATTTTCCCATTCCACATTTCTTTTGTTTTCTTTTCCTATTTCTGGTCTCTTATGAAGTTAATAATTTCTGATAATTTTATTTCTAGTCAGCTCATTTCATGATCTATTTATTGAGTAAACAGCTTTTTGTCTGTCAAAGGGTGGATACCAGAGAATAAGGAACATGTCTGTTTGGGCTTAGATTTTAAATGCCCAAAAGCTTATTTGTTGGAGGCCTGGTCCTACTGTTGGTAGCAGTGTTCAGATGCAGGCCTTAGAGAGGTAATGATCATGACAGCCCTGACTTCTGAGAGGATTTATCCATTTATAGATTCATAACTTACTGAGATATTGGGGAATGATGGAAATTTTAAGAGGTGGGACCTAGTTGGAAGAAGCTGGCCATTGGTGTGTGTCCTTTGATGCATATTTATCCTCAGTCCCTTCTTCTCTCTTTTTGCTTCCTGGCTGCTATGAAGCAAGGATCCTTCCCCTATCACACACTACTGCAATGAGCCTTATGATAGGCCCCCAAAGTACTGAGCCACCTAACCATGGACTGAAATTTCTGTAGTCAATTCCTTAAGTTGATTTTCTCATATATCTTGTCACAGTGTCAAAGAGACCATGCTCTAGAGCAGAAATGCCCAGACTTGTATTGAGATCTCTTTACAAATTACTTAAAGTAGGTCAGTCACTGTAATATTGATCTTTCAGAAAATTAAAATATTAGAACAGATTTTTAATTACTCATGCATTAATATGTACTTGCCCTTACTCAAATATTTTCTCTATTGGAAGGGTTTTTCTGACATCTAACATGTTTTGCATTGATTTTAATGAATAAAATTATGTTGCAGAGGGAAAGGTGGGTACTGAAGTTCTGATGGATTTATCTCAGAAAAGATTTAGAAAATAGATCAAATGCAATCAAAATTAATTTGCATTTATTTGTAGCTAATATACTCTAAACCATGCTAGAGCAGAGGCATTTTCTGTAATAAAGAAGTAGGCGACTCCATTGAGGCAACAGTGACTACTAAGCTCTCATGACATCTGTCTGCTCAGCCAGTCCCCTCAAAGAAGCCCAATTACCCTTTTGCTGGTGACCTAGACAGTAACACTATCCGGAACTTCTTCACATGCTGCAAGAGGTGAAGCTTGACCCTTATGTGCATCTGACCCTAGCCTAGTTCTGGTTGAAAATACCTTTGACCACCTTTCATTGCAAATGAATTTCAGCTGTTAAACCAGGTTTTTGAAACATGTTATGAATTTATGCTGTTTTAGATACCATTTATTTTCTCGCTCTCCCACAGCTATGCAATGTATGGGATATATTTTATGACTCCTATTTTGTGTTCAACCTGTCTCAGAATTTTTCAATATATTCAATAGACTAATTTGGTGTGAGAAAAATATGTCACCATAGATAAAATGTATCTCGCTTACAGGAAAGCAAACAGCATCTACATTTAGACTGCTTATGTTGAATTGATTTTTCTCTTGTTAAACTCGGTGGTACTAATTTCCTTGTTCTCTCTGTGGTGTAGCTTTCTCATCCATAATGTCTCTAGCCTGCTTCATACCTCTGTAGCAAAAAAGTAAGCATAATTAAAAAAAAAACAAAAAACAGAAGTTTGTTTCTTCCATTTCTGGGAGACTGAGATGTCCAGACTCAGGAGAAGCATCTGACAGGCTTCTGACTACATCTCATGGCAGCCAAGAGGTGTGGGCAAACTTGTGTCCTTTCACAAGAACACATGCCTGTGATCATGGTAGAACTCTTGTGACCTTATCATTTCTTAAGGGTCCTACCATTTAGCACTGTTACATAAGTAATGAAATTTCCATGAGTTTTGGAGAGGATAAACATTCAGGCAATGGGGCTGGAGAGATGGCTCAGCAGTTAAGATCACTGGATGCTCTTGCAGAGGACCCAAGTTTGATTCCTAGCACCCACATGGTAGCAAACAACCATCCATAACTCCAGGTCCAGGGGATGCGACACCTTCTTCTGATCTCCGTGGGCACCGCATGACAAGGGTGCACCTACACTACATACATGCAGGCAACACACTCATATACATCAAATTAAAAAATAATAATAAATGTATACTTAAAATGAAATGAAGATCTTTTTTAAAGGTTAAAAACTCAACATTATGTCTTATAGGGTTTATAGTGAGCTCAGTATTATATAACTATTGATTCAACTGTGAACCTAAAAATTTAGTCACTTTTGAAAAAGAAGTATCTTTGCTCTGGAAATTGTTATTGAATATGTTAAAGCTGTAATGAAATGCTTCTTCTAATCATATGGTTATTAAATAAATAATAAAAATTTTTTAAAATATGGAAATAAGGAAAAAACATTCAGGCTATAAGAATATGTATTATTAATGTTCTCATTTAAATTCAACAATATCTGTGAAAATAAATTACTAGAAAAGAAAAAATACTTGATAACTGGAAAAATAAGTATAGAAGAACCATAACTGGATTGTGTGCATGTATATATAGAATTTGATTCAGTTTGTCCCTAAGAATTACCAACTCCTGGCAAGACATATAAAATATGACAAATGTCTTTGGGTCTTAAACTTCTTGGCAATAATTTTCTTGGACAGGTTAAGGTCATGGTTACACTAAAAACTGGATGAGTGCTGGGTCTTGCTGTGCTCTGTCACAGCCATGGGTTTTGAGCAATTTCAAAGGTAATTTGTTCTCAAAAGGAATGATCCAAGCAGGGTGTGGTGGCATGCACCTATAATCCAAGCACTCAAGATGCAAAAGCATTCGAATTCTGAGATCAGCAATGGACTATATAGCAAGCTATCTCATGAAACAAAGAAAAACAAATAGAAATACAACAAAAAGGTAATGTCCCACTTAGGTGTATGAGCATGCATAATCATTCAGTCAAAAGCACTGAATTCCATTTATTGTAATAGGGAATATATAAGTTCTATGTTCAACAGAGCTCTGTGCAGTCGGCATTTCCTGTTTATGGGTGAGGAACTGAGGGCTGGGGAGGAAAAATAAAATGACTATACAAGGTTATAAGGTTAATGTAACTGAATGTAGTCAGTTCACAAAGCCCAAAACAAGCTCATCAAGATTTAGAGTGGATAAAGAATTATTACCTAAAGCAGGTAAGAAGAGTTGTTTCCAAAGCAGTACCCTCCTCCAGGGAAAGTATAAGGACTTCATTCAGGGGCCTGTGCACATTCACACAGTAAAAGACTCCAAAGAAAGGCACATTCCTGTGCACGCTCAATTTAGCATCATAGTTCAAGAAGAAAAGACAATAGACATATTTTAGGGTATGCTTAGCTCAAGGTCATGGAGCACAAGTTCAAAGGGTTAAAATGGTAGAACAGAACACTGAGCATGCTCAGCTTATAACATAAATATGACAACCAGGGACATTACAGGGAAAGTACATTAATCTCAGCATGTCCCCGTCAAGGCTCATACCTCACTGAGTGGTTAATATTTAGCACCCAGTACTTACACTCAGGCAGCATGGCCCTAGAGACCATATTTTTTGATATTCTGGCTAATTGCGCCTGGGTTATGCTAGATACAACACCTGATATCAGAAAAAAGGCAGTGTGAGATTGTTTATAATGTACTGAACATGGTACACAAAACGAACCAGTGTTTTACCACCTGTATTTAATTTTTCAGTATTTAAAAATATTTTAATAACTATATGATTAGAAGAAGCATTTCCTTACAGCTTTAACACATTCACTAACACACTCCAGAGCAAGAGTACATCTCTTTCACAAGTGGCTGTAAGTTTCTAGGGTCACAATTGAATTAATACTGTTATACAGTACTGAACTCAGTATAAGCCCTATAAGACATAAAACTGAATGAATTTTTAACCTTTAAAAAAGATCTCCATTTCATTTTAGAATATATTGTTCCTTTCAGAAAGGCTAATTGTTTTTGCTACTAACACTGAGATGATGGCGCATGAATCTCTAATCTGTATGTATCTGATTATTACTAGTCATAATCAGTTACACTTGGATCCTTGGTGCCTGTGTATGTCTATAAAGTCATCGGGTAGATTGCAATAGTAATGTTTATCACCTCTACTAACTAACATGACACAAATTTCCATGCTTCATCCTCAAATATGCCTTTTTAAAAATTGTTGATTTTTTTTGTGTGTGTATACCACACAGAACATCCCAAACCACCTTATTCAACTATATACCCACTTCCCAGATGGCATGCTCCCATAGCCTCCCTAGCCCCACTAGAGCCCTTATACTCTGATATCCCTGCTACTGTCTGCTGTGTTGTTGGCACCCCCAGCCATTCCCCACTGCGTGTCCTTCTGGTAAATCTATTCAGCCTATCTAGCGGCCTTTGTTTTAGGAGGGTCAACT
>NW_008345226.1:2505954-2518942 GCF_000622305.1 Nannospalax galili
CGTATCTGGCATTGTTGCTTGTTATGCAGCCTTTAGCTACACATATGGACTCTCAAAATTAAAATTATATTGGCTCCTTTAATCTTTGGGTGTTTAAGGTCATACAGTTGGCCCAGATAAACCAATTTATTTTTACTTTTAAGGTCGTTTGAAGATCTGTTCCTCAGGGGTCACATGGGCTTGGAAAAAACCCCTGGCACCTTTCTTTTACCAGTTCCGCCTATGTAAAGATAAGTCAAAGGTCCTACTCGACGATGGCTGGCTTCGGTTGGAAGCATGGAGGAAATGTTTCCTCCATGTTGACCCTCCTCTTTGTATACAGGACACTGGTTCACGTACATCTCGTGGGGTCTCCTCAGCCTCCTTGATCAAGAGGACAGGTGACACACCACAATTACAGGACATTTTGAGAAATGCTCATAGTCCCCTGGACTTAGTTGACCTAGGAGGGCAAGAGGCAAAAAGTGTCCTTTATGTCCCTCTGACCAAATTATTATAGGCCTCAAAGTGTGTCTGTTAAACATCCAAGAAGGTTAGTTCCACCGGTCTGGTACCTTTAATTACTGTGTGTCATGTAGATAAATCTTTGGCAAAGACCAACTGTTCTCAGATAAACCTTACCTAGACATATATTTCTTGGTCTGGTATGTATAATTTCTCAGTAGGTTGTTGTACTAATATGGTTCCCTCTGGTTTTTAAAACTAAATAGGCATTATTTATCTCTTGCATTGTCTAACCTCTCCATCATGGTTTCCCCACTTAAGGTGCCCCCATTTTCCCCCTTTCTCCCTTAATAATACCCTACTCCTATGGTCCTACCTCTCTTGAGCTCCTTCTTTCCCTTTATCCCCTAGGTTCCTTGTTTACACTTCCCTCCCCCCTCCTTTAAAACTATCCCAATTTTTATCCATATCTCCCTTATTAAGGCCTGTTTCCTACTCTTCTTCCTTTCAGGTTCTTTCTTTTCCTTTATCTCCCAGGTTCCTTTCCATTATCCTGGTTCCTGTAGTTATGTCTGGATACGTACTCCCTTGTCAGGATTTGATTCTAGGATCCTCATATGAGGGAGAACATATGTCGATTTTTTTTTTCTGAGACTGTGTTACTTCACTTAGTATAACAGTTTCTAGTTCCATCCATTTACTTGCAAATTTCATGATTTCATCTTTCTTTATTGCTGAGTAAAACTCCATCGTATAAATGAACCACATTTTCATTACCTACTCCTCAATTGAGGGACACTTAGGTTGCTTCCATCTCTTAGCTATTGTGAAAAGAGCAGCAACAAACATCGATGTACTAGTGTCTCTGCAATAGGATGAATTCTTTGGGTATATGCCAAGGAGTGGTATAAGGGGTTAAATGGTAGTTGACCACTGAGCCATCTCTACAGTCCCAAATCATGTTATTTTTTTTAAAAAGAAAACAATGCTAATAAAAAATTTTAAAATAAAAGAAACAAAACAAACAAAATGTATATGTAGAATACTTATAAACTGCCTGGTGTGGTGTCACCTGCCTTTGATCCCAGCACTCTGAAGGCAAAGGAAGGAAGATCTCTGTAAAACCAAGGCCAAACCAGTCTACATAGCTAGTTCTAGGCCAGCTGGAGCTACAGGGAGACCCTATATTAAAAAAAATTTATAAGCCATTCATACAGGAGGTTTTCCAATAAACAGTCAATATTCCTTTATTTTTTTTAAATCCCAGAAGAAGGAAATACGGTAGGCGCCATGACTGCCCCAGAGTTCTGTATGGTGAGTGTCCCAAACAACTTCTTTGAGTTAGGGGACAGAGCCAGGTCCCTGTATTGATAACAGTGACTAGAGCACATACAGCAGTAAGCTGGAAAGGACAGAAATGCTCAGAGAATATCTGAAGAACTATGGAGTATTTCCTTCTAATCCTCAGTAGAATAAAGGTCTGTGTATGTGTATGACAAAGGGATCACCCAGAAGGTTTAGGAGAAAAACCTGTATGCCTCACTAGAAAGAGTGAAGAGCCAGAGTGGAAGCCTCTTATTATTGGGAATTGAAAAGTATATTCATAAGGGTATTGAGAGTGAGGAGAATTACTCTTCAGCTAAACAATCCACTAGTACTTAACCAACAAAGCTTAAAATCAAAATCAAGAGCATCAATTTCCACATAATTTAATTGATTTATAGAACAAAGTTTGAAGATACTTTAGAAATAAGAATACATGAGATGAAATATTAAAAATTTCACATCTGGCGTCCAATTAAAAATTAACTGACAGAAAAGGCTGTATATTGTATGATTCCAGTAATAACTATAGGCCACATAATGACACTTTGGTCAGTGAACTTCATATGAAACAGTGGTCCCAGAAGATAATGGAGCAAAATTTCTCATTATCTAGTGACGTTATATTTCTCACATGTTTATGAGGACCCTACTGTAAATAACCTGTGCTTCCAGTTGTACAAATGTACACATAAATTTATATAGTAAGACACTTCCTGGTTTGTATATTTATTATACTATTACTGAACCCCTGAACCCTCCCTCCTAGATTTTGGGTATAGAACCCAGGGCTTCATACTTGCTAAGAAAGGGCTCTTTGACTAATGTATGTCCCAGTCATATATCATACCTTTTATTGGAATTTTAGAATGTACCACTTATTGAAAACAAAGTCTTCAGGGCCCAATTGCTGAAGACAACCACCTAAACTTTAGACACAGCAATTGGAGGTATCAGCTGGAACTGACCTGGAAGCCTCTTCCCTGAGGACTAGCTCTCAAGACGGTGCTATGCAAGCTGCCAAGGGAGAAAACTACCCATGGCCCTACCCATCTGTAAAGCTGGTGGGCCATAACAATGACCACCTCAGTAATAAATACCCAATGATGAAACAGTGACACATCTTGGGGATAACCAATAGCTGTCAAATTAGACTTAAGGCCCACTCAGTAGATGGAAATTCAAGCCTGGTACTGTAAACCTAGCCAACTATCCATTGCTACACCCTGGAAATCTCACAAGACCTGTGTACTGACCGTACCAATTGACACCCAGTGTAGATAGGAGCAATCTCACAAGGCACCAGCCCTAGATGAAGAGTTATAGGCAATCAATGGATGCTGAGAGGAGAATCAGTTTTCTCCAGAAACAATCCCCCTGAAGGGTTATACAGTCCCAAGTGTTCATCCCTAAACATATGTGCGTATGAACAACACTAAATGGACTCAGTAGCATATATATATAATATAACAATAAATTGTTTTATATATATAAAACAATGGTATAACAATAGTATACTTGGGAAAAGGTCATGAATTTGAGAGTAGTTGGATGTGGAGGGGGAGAAGGAGGGGTGGACATGATGCAAATACAGTATTCACATATGAAATTTTTTAATATACATTTTTATTGACTTTTTTGTGCATTTCATACAATACATCTTAATCATATTTAGACCCCCTCCCGTATCTGTCCCCTCCCATAGCCCATCAGGTTTCATGCATTCTATCATATCTTTTAACACCTATCGAGGCAAATTTTGTATCCCCAGATGTCCCTCAGTGTGAGTTCATCCACTGGAGCCTGGTCAGCCTATCTAGCATCACTCTCTTAAGAAAGAAAATATTGAGTAAAAGTTTAAAAATTGAATTGAAAAAGCTTGAAGATATGGCTCAGTGGTGGAATATTTGCCTAGCACTACAAGACCCGAAATTCAATCCTCAGCAGCACAAGGAAAACAACATCACTTACTATAAATATCATGCTATGTTGTTGGCAGCAGCCTTACATGTTTACTATATTTGACTGCATAATTTTTTCTTGTGTACAGTTTACTCTTATGCCATTTTATTCCCCGTGGGTCATAAACATACAGAATTCAATACTAGTATTGTAAAAGGCAATATGGAGTAACCTAAAAGTAAAATCAAGTGATTAAGTATTACAAAGGTGGAAAAATTGGTGATAATTAAGCCCTGTTTTCAAGAAGATTCCAATGTACCACAGACATGGCACATAGTAATTAAAAAATACCAGAGTGGTGGAACTAACCTTCTTGGATATTTAACAGGCATATTTTGAGGCATATACTAATTTGCTCAGAGAGACATAAAGGACAGTTTTTGCTCTTGTCCTAGGTCAACTAAGTTCCAGGGGACTATGAGCATCTCTCAAAATGTCCTGTAACTATAGTGAGTCGCTTGTCTTCTTGATCAAGGAGGCCGTGGAGACATCACCAGAGGGACTTGAACCAGTGTCCAGTCTACAAAGAGGAGGGTCAACACAGAGCAAACATTTTCTCTGTGCTACCAAGCGAAGCCAGCCATGATTGAGCAGGACCTTTGACTTATATTCACATAGATGGAACTGGTAAAAGAAAGGAGCCAGGGGCTCCTCCTAAGCCCATGTGACCCCTGAGGAACAGATCCTCAAATGGCCTTGAGAGTAAAAATAAATTGGTTTATCTGGGCCAACTGTATGGTCTTAAACACCCAAAAGGAAAGTATAACCAAAGATTAAAGGGGTCAATATACTTTTTTAAGAGTGCATATGTATAGTTAAAGGCTATATACCAAGAAACAATGCCAGACAGGAGACGCCTTCGAGTTGTTGGCCAGAGTGGCCCAAGAGACTCCCAGACAGTAACCCAAAATAGAACAAGGAAAATGAACATCAGACCCCAATCTTATCTAAAGGAATACTGACAACTGATTGCTACAAGATGAGGAACAGCTGAGCTTCCTAAAACAAGGATCTCTAGATAGGCTGACTAGATTCAGTGGATGGACAAGCACTGGGGAATGGCTGGGGGTGCCGACAACACAGTGGACAGTAACAGGGATGACAGAGTATATGGGCTCCAGTGGGGGGTCAGGGGCTATGGGAGGGTGCCATCTGGGAAATGGTATATAGATGAATAAAATTGTTTGGGATGTTCTGTATAATACACACACACACATACACACACACACACACACACACACAAAATCAACGAATAAAAAAACGAGTTATATTTGAGGAGGAAGAATAAAAATTTACTTCATGTTAATCAGTAGAGGTAATAAACGTTACCATTGAAATCTACCTGATGACTTTATATCCATACTCAGGTACCAAGGATCTGAGTGTACCGACTGTGACTAGTAATAACTCAATACATAGAGATTAGAGATGCGTGTGCCAACATCTAAGTGTTAGTAGCAAGAACAATGAGTCTTTCTGTAGAAAACAGTATATTTTAAAATGAAATGGAGATCTTTTTAAAAGTTATAAACTCATTCAATTTTATGTCTTACAAGGTTTATACTGAGTTCAATATTGTATAACTGTATTAATTCAACTGTGAACCTAAAATCCTACAGCTATTTTTGAAAGAGATGTATCTTTGCTCTAGAAATTTTTATTGAATATGTTAAAGCTGTAATGAAATGCTTCTTCTAATCATGTGGTTATTAAATAAATAAAATAAATTATAAAATAAAAAAAGTTCTAAAAAAATACAGCTAACAAGAAAAAAGATGTAAGAACATGAATAAAGTAGCATAAGACTCTTTAGAGTCTGCTTCATTGAAGACAATGAGATTAACAAAAACTCAAGAAGGGCCTTTGTTATCTATCAGATACTTCTAATGACCTGGCTTGAAGACCAGATACAGAAATGCATCGCTTTTAGCATCAAAACAATTATGGTGAAAGCAAAATGTTCAACTGTGATATTGCAAGAAAAGGATAGACACAGCTGTAGTGGTGAATTTGTTGCTAGCCGCAGGCGATTTAAGCAATTTAGGAATCATTCATCAGACAAAGTGAATGGTGAGTTTTCATGTGATTACAAGAATGAATGAGCTTTTAGAAAGTCTAAGAAAATTACTTGGCCAGAAGTGGATAATACTGCCCTTTTCCAGAAATGGATGCTCAGAAGAACTGTCCCCCAGAATGAAGCCAAGTCAATGCTAGGTTTCAAGGATTTTAAAGACAGGTAACAATTTTGTTTGGAGGCAATGTTGCAGGCTAAAAATTGAAACCTATTGGTCTGGCACAGTGAGACCCCCACAGGCTTCAGGCATATCATTGTCAGTGTAGTACAGGAGAAATACAAACTCACAAATGACCCAGTTCCCCTTTGAATCTCCTCCCTTGAACTGCTAGAGCAGCAAACTGAAGACATACTGTTTGAAGAATAACACAACTTTCAAGAATATTTTTTAAGTTTAGGCACATATTTATGTGGTTGAGTACTTTGAAAACACCATATTTTTGACAACTTTAGAAACTCAGTCTAAAGATTTAATTTTATTCATGTATTTGAGTGTCTGTGTTAATGTAGGCCATATGTATGGGTGTCCTTAGATGTCAGAAAAAGGTGTTAGATCCCCTACAGCTGGAGTTACAGGCAGTTGTGAGCCATTGAACATGGATGTTAGGGACCAAACTCAAGTCCTTTAGGTTAAGTAAGCACACTTAACCATTGATCCATCTCTTCGGTCTGCTATCAAGATTTTGTTTAGTATTAATAATGTTCCCACACATCTCCTTTGATAGTTTAGTCTTCATCACAATATCAACACAGTATTTCTCTTTGATTTAACAAATGGATCAAGAATTTTGAGCAGTTTTTAAGACTTATGATCAGAGGAGGATTTTTGCTCAAGGCATTGCTACAGCTGAGGAATACACTGAAGAGATTGCTGCAGCTCTGGGAGGATTAGTTGATGACTATATCAAGAATGTTGGTTGGGCCTGGGGTAATATCAAAAATGTGCAAATGAAGGGCACATGGAAGAAAACATTCAAGAGGTCTGTCCATGACTTCAAAGACAGGGAGGTTGCAAAATCAACAAAGCTGGGGCAGAGCAGTCAAACAACTTTCACATGAGTGAGGATGAAACCAACACTGAGGTGGTCTTACAGGTGGTTTCTGAGGAAATAGTTGAAACTGGAACAAGAAAATATGGTTGAGGCAAAAGAAAATGTAACTTCCAGAAGGAAAAAAAACAAAAAAAAAAACAAGAAGAAAATTCAGGTATTAGCAGAAACTTTTTCAGAGCTTACCAAACTAAAATGGTTAGAACATGGAATGCAACCCTGAAAAGGCTTTTATTAATGGAAAGGAAATTCTTGATGTATTATCTGATTTTAAGCAAATCAACAACAAAAAATAAAAAGCAGAAACCAGGCAAACAAACACAGACACACTTCTGAAGAGATGCTCCCTCAAGAAAAGCATGAGAGCTCCTTCATGAGGACTTACTAACAGAGAGGACAGTCCCCATGTGTTACCCCTGACACTATGGGCAAATGGTGGGGCTAGACAGGATCTTGATCCTGATAGACCTACCTACTATGTGTGTTTCTGCCTTAGTTTTCAAACACAAGAGTTTAAAAAGAAAAAAAAAAATCTTAAAAATAAAAAGCTTAGGGGATGTCAAAGTGAAATAATGTCACAAAAATGTCATAGATACAGGTCATCAGTGCTGGAGAGATGGCTCAGAGGGTAAGAGCATTGACTGCTCTTGCAGAGGACCCCGGTTCTATTTCCAGCACCCACATGGCAGCTACAAACCGTCCTTAACTCCAGTTCCAGGGGAATCTGAAGCCCTCTTCTGATGTCTGCAGCATGCACGACACAGGTGCACTCACATGCAGGCAATCCACTCATACACATAAAATAAAAATAAATATTTTTAAAAATATATAAAGCTTAGGGAATAAAGATAAAAGAAAATATTTTTGCATAGGTGTTTTAAGCTGTTATTACAAAATAGTTTTAAAAAGTTAAAAATAAGTTTACAGATACAAAATGCAATAAACAGGTTACACTTCAAAAGTAATTTTTGGTGATCTCAGCATACCACCAGAGAGTGCTGGGTTCTGGCCTCCCTCTGGAATAGGGGCTGAGAATGCAGGGGACTGCCTGAGAGTGCCCGGATCCTGCCTCCATGTGGTAGGATCCAAACCTTAGATGGAAGTGTGAATGTACCTGACTGGAACCTGACTTTGGCTTCTGTGGGTGCTCCTGAATAGCTGATCTGAAGTCATCAGTTCCCTCCAAACTAAAACCTGAGAGAATCTGAAACCTGTACCAATCAGCTTTACATAACCAATAAGAAAAGGGCCTAGCCACCCCAAGAAGCATACTTCATCTTAATTCTCATATCAGAATCATAAACAACAAAAGAAATTAACATGCCAAAATCACAAGGAAATAAGAGTAAAATGGAAAGCCAAAACACTATGTCCCCACCAAACACCATCAATTCCTGTAGAAGAGCTCTACGAGGAGATAACCCAGGACACTGAATTTAAAAGAACAATCATAAACATGATCAAAGAATTCAATGAATTTAAAGAACACATGAACAAATAAATAAATAAGATAGGTGTGGTCACCGCCAGCGGTGGCCGCTACTCCATTCTCATGGGCGCCTCTCCTTCGTTCTCATAGGCATTGAGGCTGCTTCTCTGATCGCCCTGGGCTGAGGCCACTCTTCTGCCTGCCCTGGGCTGAGGCAGCTCTTCTGCTCACCCTGTGCTGCCTCCTGTCATCGCTGCTTCTGCCCGGTCCTGGACCCCAGGGCTGGTGAGGAGACTGTGTCAGCGGAGCCGCATTCAGACACAGGAGACCAGGTTCAGTGACACAGTTCTGCTTTATTGCAGGAAGGCACAAGCTTATATAGGGGTAGTGGTCCAATCTCAGCATAGCAAGTAGGATAACTTATTAGCATAACAGGTTTAGCATCCTATTAGCGTAACAGACTTAACATCCTATCACAGAATAGTGGGTAGGAGCCCTCATTCGCATATTGGGTTTCAGATTACAGAGCCTGGTTATTCCTGGAAACCACATGACCCTGACTGTTGCAAATGTCATAAGGCATTTCTTGTGGCTCCAGTGGTTGGGCCGTTGCCTCGGGCCTGCTGTATGACTGTCAATAAGACTTTCACCCTAGGCTCAAGCCTGTCTCCCACAGATAGGGATGAACTTCTGGATAAATTCACAAAAGAGATAGAAACATTGAAGAAAACTCAGGAATTAAGAAGGAAGTACAAAATTCAATAAACCAACTTGAAACAACAGGGGAAAGCCATACCACTAGAATGAATGAAATGGAAAACAGAATATCAACACTGGAGGATAATGTTGAAGAACTGGACCACTCAAGCAAAGATTATGGAAAATTTTAAAAGACACAGGAATGGAATATGCAAGAGATTGGGACATCATGAAAACACCAAATCGACGGATCATAGGAATAGAGGAAAGAGAAGAATTTCAGATTAATGGTATTGATTAGATCTTAAACAGGATTATAGAAGAGAATTTCCTGAAATTAAGGAAAGATATCCTCATACAAATACAGGAAGCACATAGAACACCAAGTAGGCAGGATCACAAAATAAACTCCCCACGACATATCACAGTAAAAACACAATATGTACAGAACAAAGAGAGAATACTGAAAGCAGCAAAAGAAAAACAAGTCACACACAAAGGAAAGCCCATCATAATTACAGCTGACTTACCAACACAAACTATGAAAGCCAGAAGAGCCTGGACCAAGGTATCTCCAGTTCTACATGACCACAGATGTCAACCCAGATTACTATATCCAGCCAAAATGTCTATTATAGTTGAAGGGGAAAGAAAAATCTTCCATGACATAAATAGGCTGAAGGAATTCCCTGAAAGAATACATGTCCACAAAACCAGCCCTTCAAAGAATATTTGAAGCAATACAGAGAGCAGAAAGAGAAATAACTATATGCCAGGGGCAATCAAAGAAAATAAAGGTATTATTGAGTAAACACAAAATTAGAGAACACAAACAGCAATCAAAATGACATGCCCAATACACATCTTTCAATAATAACGTTAAAGATCAATGGACTGAACTCCTCATTCAAACGACACAGGCTAAGTAAATAGATTAAGAAACAAAATCCATCTCTTTGCTGTCGGCAAGAAAGAAACCCATCTCACCTTCAAGGACAGGCACTTCCTTAAGGTAAAAGGATGGAAAAGAATATTTCTTCAAATGGCACTAAGAAACAAGCAGGGATTGCAATTCTAATATCTGACAAAATAGACTTCAAAGTAAACCTAATCAGATGACATTAGGAGGGTCACTTCATTCTGATCAAAGGAACAATTAACCAAGAAGATATTAGAATCCTTAACATATGTGCACCAAACTCTGGTGCAACCAAATTCATAATAACCACACCACAGGACTTTAAGGCACAGATTAACCCCAACTCAGTAATAGTACGGGACTTCACTGTCTCCATTAGACAGGTCAACTGGACAAAGAATAAACAGGGAGACCTCTGAATTAAATGATATCATACATCAAATGGACTTAACAGACATCTTTCAAATAGTCCACCCAAGAACCAAAGAATACACTTTCTACTCAGCACCCCATGGAACTTTTTCAAAAACTGACCACATATTGGGCCACAAAACAAACCTCAACAAATACAAAAAAAAAAAAAACCCCAAAACCCTGAAATAATTCCATACATTCTATCAGACCACAATGCGATAAAGCTCAAAATCAACACAGGACAAAGCCCTAGTCACTACACAAACTTGTGACAACTGAACAACACACTCCTAAATAATGAGTGGGTCAAAGGAGATATTAAGAAAGAAATAAAAGAATCCTGAAATTCAATGAAAAGGACAATACAACACAACACAACCTCTGGGACACTTTAAAAGCAGTTAATAGCTCTAAGTGCCTACATTAAAAAATTAGAAAGAGCCCAAATAAATGACTTAACACTGCAAATCAGGATGCTGGGAAGGCAAGAACAAATGAAACCAAACCCAGCAGAGGAGAAGAAATAACAAAACTCAGAGCAGAAATTAATGAAATAGAAACACAGAAAACAATACAAAGAATCAATGAATCTAAGAGCTGGTTCTTTGAAAAGCTAAACAAAATACACAGACCCTTAGCCCGATTAACCAAAAGAAAGAAAGAGCAAATCCAACAAAATCAGAGATGAAAGGGCAAACATCACAACACACACCCAAAAGATTAAGACCATTATAAGGGAATGTTTTAAAAACCTATATGCTACTAAATCTGAAAGTCTAAAAGAAATGGATGGATATCTGAAATCATGGTAACCACCACACTTAATAAGAGGTCAACAATTTAAATAGACCCATAACATATAAGGAAATCAAAACAGTAATAAAAAGCCTCCCAACTAAAAAAAGCCCAGGCCCACATGGATTTACAGCAGAATTCTACTAGACATTTAAAGAAGACCTGCAAACAATACTACTTAAATTATTCAAACTGATAGAAACGGAGGGAGAACTCCCAGATTCCTTCTATGAAGCCAGCATCACTCTAATACGCAAACCAGGAAAAGGCACAATGAAAAAAGAAAACTATGGACCCATATCCTTAATGAATATAGATGCAAAATTTCTCAACAAAAGATTTCCAAACCACATACAAATGTACATCAAAAAAATCATTCACCATGATAAAGTAGGCTTTATCCCAGAGACAAGGGTTGGTGCAATATAAATAAATCAATAGAGGTTATTAATCATATAAATGGACTCAAAGACAAAACTACATCCTCATCTCAATAGATGCAGAAAAGGCTTTTGACAAAATTCAGCATGCACTTATATTCAAAGTCTTAGAGGGACCTGGACTGGAGGAAACATACCTCAACATAATTAAAACTATAGTCAACAAACCCACAGCTAACATCATTCATTCTAAATGGAGAAAAACTGAAAGCATTCCCATTAAAATCAGGAACCAGACAAGGATGTCCACTATCCACTCCTGTTTAACACAGTGCTTGAAACTCTTGCTAGAGCAATCAGACAGGAGAAGAAAATTAAAGGAGTACTAACTGGAAAAGAAGAGGTCAAAATACCACTTTCTGCAGATAATATGATAATATACCCAAGAGATCCCAAAAGTTCCACCAGAAAAGTCCTGGAACTGATCAACATTTTCAGTATAGTGGCAGGTTATAAAATCAATCTACAAAAAAATCAGTAGCCTTTCTGTATACCAATAACAAGCCATTGGAGAAAGAATACAGGGAAATGCTTCCATTCACAACTTGCTACAAAAAAAAATCTTGGAATAAATTTGACCTAAAACACCAAGGATTTCTAAAATGGAAAATTTAAATCGTTAAAGAAACATTGAGGAAGACACCAGATCGAAGCACCACCCATGCTCATGGATTGGAAGAATTAATATTGTGAAAATGACCATCCCACTAAAAGCAATATATAGATTCAATGCAAGCCCAATAAAAATCCCCATGACATACTTCACAGAATTAGAAAAAATAATCTGTAAATTCGTATGGAACCACGAATGACCCCGGATAACCAAAGCAAACCTGAGCCAAAGAGCAAAGCTGGGGGGATTACTAAACCAGATTCCAAAGTATACTACAGAGCTATAGTTAAAAAAAAACAAAAAACAAAAAACAAAAAAACAGCATGGTACTGGCACAAAAATAGACATAGATCAATGGAACATCACTGAAGACCCAAACCCAAGTACACACAATTTCAGCCACCTGATATTTGACAAAGGTGCCAAGAACACATAATGGAGGAAAGACAGAATCTTTAACAAATGGTGCTGGCAAAACTGGATCTCCACCCACAGAAACATGAAACTGGATCCTTATCTTTCACCTTGCACAAAAGTCAACTCCAAATGGATCAACGACTTCAATGTGAAACTGGAAACCCTGAAAATATCAGAAGAAAATATAGGCAATAACTTACAAGATATATGTGTCAGGAAAGGATTTTCTAAATCAGACAGAAGTTGCTCAGGAATTAAGGTCAGCAATCAACAAGTGAGACCTCATTGAACTAAAAAGCCTCTGTACAGCAAAAGAAACAGTAAAAAAAAAAAAAAACTGTGAAGAGAAAACCCACAGAACTGGGAAAAAATCTTCACCAGTGACACATCTGACAGAGGTTTAACATCCA
>NW_008345226.1:2518952-2520708 GCF_000622305.1 Nannospalax galili
ACAAAGAACTCAAAAAAACAAATCGAGAAACCAAATGACCCAATTAAAAGATGGGCTAAATATCTAAACAGAGTTCTCAAAGGAGGAAATAAAGATGGCTAAGAAACATCTCAAAAAGTGTTCAACATCATTAGTAATTAGGGAAATGCAAATTAAAACCACCCTAAGGTATCACCTTACCCCAGTCACACTGGCTAGGATCAAGAGAACAAATGATACCAAATACTGGCAAGGAGGTGTAGAAAGTGGAACACTCATTCACTGCTGGTAGGATTGCGAACTTGTGCAACCCCTATGGAAAAGAGAGTGGAGAACTCTTAAAAAATGAAAAATCAACCCACCATATGACCTGGTTATACCACACCTTGGCATATACCCAAAGGACTCATCCTATTGTAGGGATACTTGTACAATCATGTTTGTTGCTGCTCTTTTCACAATAGCTAAGAGATGGAAGCAACCTAAGTGCCCCTCAACTGACAGGTTGTTAACAAAAATGTGGTATATTTACACAATGGAGTTCTATTCATCAGTAAAGAAAGATGAAATAATGAAATGTGTAGGTAAATGGATGGATCTAGAAACTGTTATAGTAACACAGACTCAGAAAAACAAATGATGTATGTTCTCCCTCATATGTGGATCCTAGCAGCAAATTCTTTTAAATTCCTTTTAATAAGATGATGCTGTACAGCAGTCTCTTCTGCATGAAATAACTACCATCATCACAACTTCAGCTGTGCCAGATTGCTAAACATTATCACAATTGGGCTTGTTGGCAGTGTGCTCATTCATTAAAGGAGGGCCAAGCAGGGTCACTGGACTCTCATCAAAGTATTCAGCCAGTCTTCCCAGCCAACTGCACGTAATCTGGCCCTAATCACACATGGTCTCCTGGATTTGGGGAGGGCTAAAGTATACAATCTGGGGAAGGGTAGGAAGAAAAGACATGACCCATGCTGGGTAAAGGCTTTCCAGTGTGCATATCCTCAGGTCATAAATAAACCTCAGCAACCCCTCAGTCATCTCCATAAGTAAGCTCATTAAATTCATTGGTTCCCCAGTAAAACTTTAATCAAACATTGGCTTTACACTAGAACCTTAAAAGGGAATGAGCATTGCTTAGTATCTCCAGGAAAAGAATTCTTATAACAGATGGAAAATTTACTTGTTTATGCTATTATGTCTCATAATTTTAAAAAATTATTTAATAATCACATAATTAGAAGAAGCATTTCATTACAACAGCATTGAAATATTCAGTAACAATTTCCAGAGCTAAGATGCATCTCTGTCAAAATTGGCTGTAAATTTTTAGGTTTACAGTTCAAATAATACAGTTATACAATATTGTTCTCAGTAAAAAACTTATAAGACATAAAATTGAATGAGGTTTTAACCTTCAAAAAGATCTCCATTTCATTATTAAAATACAGTTTCATACAGAAAAATTCATTTGTAATACAATTAACATTTAGATGTTTGCACAAGCATTTCTAATCTCTATATAATCTGATTATTATTAGTCATCATCAGTTACTTTCTGAGATCCTTGGCACCTGAGCACGGATATAAACTCATTAGGTAGATTTCAATGGTAATGTCTTTCACATCTACTAATTAATAAGGAGCAATTTTTTATGCTTTGAAGAATATTTTTTAATTAAATTTTTAAAAAAAATTTAATAACCACATGATTAGAAGCATTTCATTGCAGCTTTAACATATTCAAAAAGTAAAACATTCCAGAGCAAGG
>NW_008345226.1:2521403-2522183 GCF_000622305.1 Nannospalax galili
AGTTATACTTTCCTTTGGGGTGTTTAAGACCCTGTAATTGGCTCAGATAAACCAATTTATTTTTACTCTTAAGGTCATTTAAGGATCTGTTTTCAGTAGGCTTATGAGATAAAACATTTCTATTTGGGCTTGGGAGGAGCCCCTGGCTCCTTTCTTTTACCAATTCCGTCTATGTGAAGATAAGTCAAAGGTCCTGCTCAACCATGGCTGGCTTCATTTGGGAGCATGAATGAGATGTTTCCTCTGAGTTGACTGCCTCTTTGTATATTGGACACTGGTTCAGGTCCATCTGGTGGGGTCTCCACAGCTTCCATGATCAAGAGGACAGGTGACTCACCACAGTCCCCTGGAACTTAGTTGACCCAGGAGGGCAAGGAGCAAAAACTGTCCTTTATGTCCCTCTGACCAAATTAGTATATGCCTCAAAGTATGGCAGTTAAACATCCAAGAAGGACCATCAGTCTGGTACTTTTAATTACCATGTGCCATGTAGATAGAGCTTGGACAAAGACCAAAAGCTCTTAGATAAACCTTGCCAAGACATATATTACATTATTTGATCTGGTTGTATGTATAATTTGTCAGTAGGTTGTTGGCCTAATATGGTTCCCTCTGGTTTTCTAAAACTAGCTAGTCATTATTTATCTCTCACATTGTTTAACACCTCCACCATGGTTTTCCCACTTAAGGTGCCCCCATTTCCCCCTTTTCTCCCTTAATAATACCATTCTCCTACAGTCATATCTCTCTTGAGCTCCTTCTTTCCCTTTATCCCCCAGG
>NW_008345226.1:2522201-2568770 GCF_000622305.1 Nannospalax galili
AAAAATATCAAAAAATATAAAAGATGTTAAAAGGATATGGAAATGGAGATATTTTCCAAAATAGAAAAAATGAGAAAGCCCAAGCAAGAGATGAAGTTCTGCATAGGTTTGCTATGGTATAGAAAAGGTGAGACAAAAATAATATACACATCATCTTAAAATTTCTAAGGTCATAGTTTAGTCAATGAATTTAAGGAACAAAATACATATCTAGCTAAGGTTTATCTGAGAATATTTGTTTTTTTATCCAAGCTTTATCTACATAGCACATGGTAATTAAAAGTACCAATGGGTGGAACTAAACTTATTGGATGTTTAAAAGCCATACTTTGAGGCCTATAATAATCTGGTCAGAGGGACTTAAAGGACAGATTTGCCCCTTGTCCTCTAAGGTCGACTAAGTTCCAGGGGACTATGGGACATTTCTCAAAATATACTGTAATGGTCGTGAGCCACCTGTCCTCTTGTTCAGGGAAGACATGGAGACCCTCCGAGATGGACTTGAACCAATGTCCAGTCTACAAAGAAGTGGGACAACTCAGAGAAAACATCTCATTCATGCTTCCAAGTGAAACCAGATATGGTCAAACAGGACCTTTGACTTATCTTCACATAGACATATAGATGGAACTGGTCAAAGAAAGGAGCCAGGGGCTCCTCCTAAGCCCATGTGTCCCCTGATGAACAGATCCTCAAATGACCTTAAGTGTAAAAATAAATTGATTTATTTGGGCCAACTGTATGGTCTTAAACACCAAAAAGGATAGTACAACCGAAGAGTAAAGTGATCAGTATACTTCTTTAAGAGTTCAAGGATTCCCAGACATTAGGCTTAAGTCCATATAAAAAGTTATTTAGACAATTACTTTTCATTGATGATTTTGTTCCTAATCAGAAAGTGCTGCTCAGATGTAAGACTTCAAATCTTGATCTCCAATACTGTAGTGCCCACCTGTAGCTACGGGAGACAACCAGCCATTGTTCTAAAATGATGGATGAATTTGTATTCTCCCCCTATCTAGAAGCCTTTGAGAGGGAAGTGACACTGATTCTAACCACTCCAACAGCTATCAAAATACCTGAAAGCAAATCCTGAATTCATCACTCTTGATTCCAGCTTTGGCAGACAAAAGAAAAATGAGGAGGAACCCAGTAGAGGGATGCTTTTGGAAGCCATTGTCAAGAAATTCTAATGGACTTTCATATGAATATTTGAAAATTGCCCTGTTCTTTTTTCTAGTTCCCTGTGTAGAACTTGTAATGCTAATTACTCTTGCCTCTCTCCTTCACATCTCCTATTTATCAGTCAAGGACTTTCTTTTTTCCCATTACAGATAAGAGTTATGAAATTTTGGAGTACTTGGATCCAGTGAACGAATACTCCAATTGCATCACCCTGCATCCCTGTTCAGCATAGAAGCCAGAGAGGTCTGCATCCGGATTCCCTATCCTCAAGTTGGGTAACCTCTTCAGAGGATGGTGTGATAAGAATAGGAGGTAGGAATTGGCTAGGAAATTGGGGTAAAAAGAACCCAAAGTAAAGCAGCCAGTTTCTTGCCTAAAACTCACACTGTCCTTGGGCCTCTTAGCAACATACTCTGTTCCTAAGTCCGAAAATGTCAAAAGTATTTGGGAGATTTTATCTAATCCTTAAAAGATTTTAGGGTTACCTTTTCAGAGAGGGAAATGTTAAGAAAAAATCCCCATAAAAAAATAAATAAGTGAACCTGTGTTGTGCAATGCCCATAGAAGTCAGAAGAGGATGTCAGATCCCCTGGAACTGGAGTTATGAATAGTTGTTAGCTGCCATGTGGGTGTTTCAAACCTTGTTTATTCTGCAAGAGCAGCCAGTGTTTCAAACCTTCTTTATTCTGCAAGAGCAGCCAGTGTTCTTAACCTCTGAGCCATCGCTCCAGCCCCCGAAAGTAATTTTGAGATAAATTTAGCAATTCCTCTTTATTAAAATCTGTAATAGTCAAGCGGGCGTGGTGGCGCATGTGTTTAATCCCAGCACTAGGGAGGCAGAGGCAGGCAGATATCTGTGAGTTCAATGCCAGCCTGGTCTACATAGTGAGTTCCATGACAGCTGGGGCTACAGGGAGACCCTGTCTCAGAAAGACCAAAAAAAAAAAAAAAAAAAAAAATCTGTGATAGTAGACATTAATATCCTAGACCTTAAATTTACTCACTCCTCACTCAGGCTGAACCAAAGCAAATTCTCATCCTAGACATTCGGTTCATGAAAAGTGCTCTATAAAAGGGTGGGTTTTCTTTTCTTTTTTTTGTTTTTTCTTTTAATCTTCTTTAAAAAAAAATTATTGTGTGAGTGTTTTGCCTGCATGAATGTATATATGTCACATGTGTGCCTGGTTCCTCCAGTGGCCAGAAGAGGGCATTGGGATTCCTTGCAAATGGAGTTATAGGCAGTTGTGAACTGCCATGTGGGTGCTGAGAACCCAAACTGGGTCATCTGCAAGAGCAGCAAATCCTCTTAACCCCTGAGTCATCTCTCTAGTCTCATTTTTTATTGTACCTTGACCAATATGCCCAAAACTCAATAGGAAAGTACTTTCCACTGCATTACAGTTGCCTATCACATTCAATATAGTGTCATGCTGTATAGGTGTATAGCCTAGGAGCAACAAACTCTACAAAGGAGCTATGTCATCTAAATCTAGATAAGCATGCTCTAGGATATTTACACAATGACAAAAATCATCTAACAATGCATTTCTCAGACTGTATTACAGGGCAGGTCCTTCACATTAGTTTTTAAAGTGATACATGAAAGTATATTCTCCAAGAGAGTGATCTAGCTCTCTGCTTTCAAAGTAGTTGAATGAACATAACTGACATATTTTGTCATCATATGCAATTGGGGTATGCTGATGTGAACTTTGGTGATTACTCATTCACATTTCTTTTATAAAAAGACTAGTTTCCTCATTGGTATTATGAGTAGTATAATGATTTATGCAGCAGCTGAAGGAGGATAATATATTTAACAGGACTCCTTAGTGACAAAAAATGCTCAGGGAGGAGCTGGAGCAATAGTTCAGTGGTTAAGAACACTGGCTACACTAGCAGAAGACCTAGGTTCAAATCCCAGCACCCATACGGCAGCTAACAACTGTCCATAATGCCAGTTCCAGGTGATCCAATGTCCTTTTCTGACCTCTGTGGGCACTACATGACACAGGTGAACTTACATACCTACAGGCGTAAGACTCATACACACAGAAGTTTTAAAAATAAAGTTAAAAAAATATGCAGGGAGACACCTAAAACTCAATAGAAAATAAAAACACATGTGCACTAGAGTTATACACACATTTCTGAAAATACCATCTACAAATGGCTGGCAGACACATGAAAAAAATACCATCACTACCCATCATGGAAATGTAAATCAAAACCACAACCAAGTATTACTTTCCACTTTTATTAAGTGGATTTCACAGAGCTTAAAGAGCAAGATGGTAGTTATCAGAGGCTGAAAAGAGTAGGAAGGAAGACAGAATAAGAAAAGATAGATTAATGGGCAGTGAATTACTGTTAGGAGTTAGCAGTTCTGATGTTCTATTGTGGTGGATAGCTTTTATTGTCAACTTGACTCACCTGGAAAGAGAGAACTTCGACTGAGGCATTTCCCAGATGAGATGGGCCTGTGGCTATGTCTATTGAGTGTAGGAGGTGGCTCGAGAGTATCAGCCAGGCCTTGGACCTGGAGGCTTTTGTGCAGGCATGCCATTCTTCCACATTGACTTCTGCAGATGGTTAACCTGATACCTGCCACCCAGACCGGAGACTGATGCAGCTGTCGCACCAATGATTGTTAGACAACTCGGCTTGGGGGACCAATGGGGAGGAGTAAGGGGTATAAAAGAAAGCCCTAACGACACAATAAATGAGCTTGCTTACCAACTGCCGAGTAAGTCTCCCGAAATCTGCGCCGTTGATATCGTGACTACTCTCCCCCTGCCCCCAACAGAGAGTCCTCTAGTAGCTAGCCCACTAAGGCAGGCAACAACAACATCTGGCACCCAACGTGGCCTTCATGGACCTCACCTGGATCCTGGTCATGGTGGGGCTTGCTTCTGTCATTTTCTGGAGCGTGATTTTTGCGCTCTTCTACCGCCATTGCCTCCACAGGTCCTGAGTTGATTTCTCCGTTTTCCTGTTGGTCCCCTTTGGCTGTTTTTTCAGTGAGTAGGCCCCTTCCGTGTGTTTGTGATCATTCGTCTGTTCATTTGTCCATCATTGATAGGGAGGCACATACCTTCCTTTTCAGTCCGCCCAGGGTTTCCACATAAGGGCTGATCACCCAGGAAACAGGACCGACCAGGAGCTTCCTGACAGGTTCCTGTCCTCTGGAGACATCATGTGGGCATATGGCCATGGCCTAACGAACCACAGAAGTCCCCCAGTAAGCACAGGACACTCTGATCCAAAACCCCTATGTTGATTCCTCTTCTCAATCATGGGTACCTTCCCCTCTCACTGTAAAGAGCCTCAAATTACTGCCCTTGGGTCCCTGCTTGTCACACGTGGCCTTAAGGTAAAAAAGACAGAATTGGATCAATTCTGGATTGAGGCTTCGGTTATTACCCCATGGATCTCTCCGGAGAACATGTGGGATCCAGACACATGGATGAGGGTCCTTTTCCTTACTAGGAAATGAGAGGTTTAGGAAGGTAAGGCACCGCCTGTGTCCTTTGTTCCCATCCTCCTTGGTATCTTGGGCTGCCTCAGGTCAGGGTCCACTGAAGACATCTTAAAGTCATTCAATGAATACTGTGATAGACAAAAGATGACGGCTTTCTCCATCCAGACACTGCCTGATGTGCCATTTAATGATGGCTCTGATGAGGATGAGCCACTAAATCCCCTGCCCAAGCCCCGCCATTCCACTCTTCCTTGTGAGCCTCCCCGCAACACTACCCCCTCCCCTGCCTATCTACCCTTGGGGGGAGCTCCCTGCCCCTCTGCTGCTGTCTCAACCTGCGGCCCCTCCAGAGTCCTTTCCTACTCCCTCTGTGTCGCCTCTGCCTACGCTTCCTGCTTCGGCGCCACCGCACCGCAACCCCGCTCTTTCCACTTTCACTTTTCCTGTTAATGTAGGTCCTAATGCGGCCAATCAGCCCTAGGTTCCTACTCTTCTTGCAGACCTTTCTCTGATTTGTAAGGCTGCTAATGAGTCCGGCCCAGACTCCCCCTACTTTGAACAGGTCCTCTGCCAGTGGGCAATGCAGCTACAAACCCACTATGACTGGTATAATTTGCTCAAGGCTATACTCGAGCCTTCTGTTTTCTGAGCTGGTGCTTGGCCTATGATGATCAGGCTGAGACACAGCCTGACTTAATATTCAATATGGCCTCAATATCACCTTGGACATGCTTATTGGCCATGGTCAATACATTGACCCTGTCTCCCAGTCCACCATTGGCCTGCATGCCTATTATCAACAAGTCTCTGACCTGGCCTTCAGGGCTCTAAAAGCTTGCACACCCTGTGACCCCTCTGCATATTTCTGCAACCTCATTCAGTGGTCTAATAAGTCGTTCACTGATTTCCTCGCTAGGGTCAATGAGGCAGTTGAGAGGAGGGTTAAAGCAGGTCCCACCCAAGATATGCTAATCAAACAGCTTGCCTGGGAGGGGCTTAACACCACCACTCACAACACAATCACCGCAGTGTGTAGTGAGGAAATTCACAAGTGGGTAATGGCAACCACAGATCTTAATCCAGAGATCCATGCTGCCCTCATGGCCTCGTTGGAGGCTCTCCTGTCCAAACAAAAATCTGACAACACTGGCACTGACCCCCAAAGATGGGTCCTGCTGGGGGTGTGGCCAACTCGGCCATTTATGACGAGACTGCCCTAAGACTTGTCCTCGCACTAGGTGCCCTAAGTGCAACAAGGGCTTCCACAGGGCCAGAGACTGCTGCTCTAATCCACAAAAACAGCCTTTAAACTCCAACAGGGGCAACCCTCAGCTCCAACAATAAGAGGGACATGCCAGTTGCCAGGGTCTTTTGGACACTCCCCGTTTTTCCACACTCTCCTATGCTGACAATCTTTCTGGATGGCACTGCCATTAAAAGGCTTGGTAGATACTGGAGCTGATGTTTCCATTCTCACTAATAATGAAGCCCTTTGTTTCCCCCAGTGGAAGTTTAAGCCTGGCCCACTTGTTACAGGTGTGGGCGGCCAAGAGCCCACTCAATTCACGGTGTATTCCATTCATTGGAAAGACTTAGATGGTAATCAAGGCTGCTTCCATCCCATTGTTGCAGATGTGCCCCATAACCTTTGGGGCCGTGACCTACTGGAGAACATGGGTGTTGTCATTAAAAAAGTCAGGAAAGTTTAGACTGCTTCAGGATCTATGAGCAGTCAATGCTCAAATGGAAAAAATGGGCTTGCTACAGGCAGGCCTACCCCACTCAGCTGCCATTCCCCTGTCCTTTCACATCATAATCCTGGATATTAAGTACTGCTTCTTTCAAATCCCACTGACCCCTCAAGGCAGATCCCACTTTGCATTCACTGTCTGGGAACCCAACCTGCAGAGGCCAGCCGATAGATTTCACTGGAAAGTCTTGCCCCAAGGCATGAAAAAACAGTCCTGTTCTATGCCAAATTTATGTCCATAAAGCCCTGGTCAACATTCCCAAAGACATTTTTGTCATCCACTATATGGATGACATTCTCCTGTCACACCCTTCTCCTTCTTAGAAAATACTCTCCCCTGCTTGCTTGATGATCTGCATGCCCTAGATCTCTGCATTGCACCTGATAAGTTGTAGCCTGTGCAACCCTTTGCTTTCCTAGGCTATAATATTACCTCGAGTATTAGACCCCTCTTGGCCACTCTCATTCTGCAGGATACAGGATACATACACACTCTCTGGCATGCAGGAACTCTGTGGCACTGTTAATTGACTAAAACAGTTCTTGCCCATCCCTGATGAGATGCATGCCCTATTCTCACTCCTGGAGGGACATTCGTCCCATCAGATAGGGTAATCATGACAGAGCAGGTGAAAGTCCTCATAGATAAGATTAGCCACCTTTTACTTTCAGCCTCGGTTCACCGCTTTGACCTCTCCAGACCGCTTTTGGCCTTGAGTCTATGGACAAAAGGAGGCGTGCTAGTTGCCATCTGGCAGGAGGGTCCATTACTTTGGATACACTTGGCCACCTTGGACCTCCATAGAGTAAATTCCAACTTTGATGTCACCTCTAATTTGGCCCTTAGGCACAGCATACAGCAAGATGAGCCTTTGGAAAAGAGACTGACAAGATCATCCTACCCTTTTCCCTAAAACACTCTCAGCCTCTTTGGTCAGACTCACTGGCCTTTCGACAGATGATGGCTGGTTTTACAGGGGAACTAGATAATCACCTTCCCCAAGATAGGCGTTTTGCAGCCTTGTCCCCCTTGGAGATTTCAGTGTTACCTTATGCTCATCTATGTAAAAACCCCCTTCCCTCCACCATCATAACCTTTACTGATGCTAACAAACAGCACTTTGGTGTTGTACTCCAGTGAGCTGGGAGGGATGATACCCATTTCACTCAGCCCAATCCTGGATCTGTTTACCTGGGAGAGCTCCTAGCTCTGTTAAAAATCCTTGACTTATGCCAGGAGGAAACTGTAAATATCTTCTCTGACAGTCAGTATGCAGTTCAGGCAGTTAAATGCCTACCCTTTTCACGACTCAAGGAACATGATGACCCCATATACCTAACCATGAAATCTGTTCAAGACCTCTTGGAAAATAGACAACACCCTTGGTGTATCTCCCATATCAGATCTCATTCTAATCTTCCTGGTATTCTGACCAAAGGCAATGACAAGGTCGATACACTGATAATGTTGGTTGAGCTCCCCCTTCTGGAACAGGCTCAGTTACATCAACAATTTCACCTTTCCCTCAAAATTTGCATCGTCTCCTCCCCAAGCTGTCCATCTCCCAATGCAAACACCTGAGTAGGATATGCATCTCTTGTGCACCCCTTGCCCCTTTGGGACCCCTTAATCGTCATGGAGTAAACCCATGTAGTCTCCTACCCAATGCCCTTTGGCAAATAGACGTTACCCATTTTTCCTCTTTTGGCAACCTTAAGTACATCCACGTCATCTTGCTCCTCTTTTGTTTTTGCTATTGCACAGACATGTGAAAGAGCTATGCATACCAACAAAACTGTCAAAGCAGCCATGGTGGTCATGGGTGTCCCTTGGGCTCTAAAGACTGACAATGGACCTGCCTACGCCTCCCAACAATTCCAATCCTTTCTTGCCACTTGGAAAATCAGGCATACCCTTGGGATTCCTTATAATCCTTGGGAACAGGCTATTGTGGAAAATCAAACAGGACTCTCAGACACTTCAAAAACTTGCTACCCCAGAATCAAAGCAAGATCCTCACCTAGCCCTAACAGAAACTCTGTTCCATATCAATTTCCTGTCCTTTGATGACAAAGGCTTGAGCCCTGCGTACAAACATTGGGCTGCTATGCCTCGGCCCACCCCCCTACCACTTGTAAGATGGACCCCATCACTTGTCAATGGCAACCACCAGCCCCCTGTTAACACATGGGCAAGGGTATGCTTGTATCTTCCCACAGGACGAGACTAAACTAATATGGATGCCAGCAAGGGATGTGCACCCTGCAATGGATCAACAGGAACTCAAGGACTTGCAGCCCTGATGGTCACCATGGTGGTATGTAATACTATGCCGTGGTGTCTCGCGGCAGATCTCTGGGCATTGGTCCTTTCACCACCTATAGTCATGCCCATGGCCGTGCAGTCTCCAGCCTTTCCTATCCTTTACACCATGAATGACACACTTGACCTCCCCATGATGGACCCCATCTACACCCAGGCCCCCGTCAATGGCACCTGGCTCTTAAATGGGTCATTCTGTTTCAATCCGAGAGACTTCATGTCAAATCCAGTCAATGTCTTCGCATGTTTTGGCTTGTTTAAACTAACTGTCTATGATTTTATCGGCAACCAGACCGCAGGTATGATGGTTGGCCTTCAAGTACTCTCCCCTGTTATAAATACCAACAATGAGGCCGCTGTCCTCGCAGCTTTTGGATCTACAGGTGGGACAAGTCCTCCGTTGATACCTGCCCATTCCCTCTGCCCTAAAATCTATTGTCCTCAATTATCTCGTCAGTGTATGAGCTCCATATCCACTCGTGTGCATCTTCCTCTTCAATGGCAATGCTGTCACCCACAGCCCCCCATGGCCTCTCCGCCCTTTTGTGACTTCAAGAGCGCACCATCTGGGTGAGCACTGGGCTCCTGGAGGCCATTCGCTATTACTACCCATGTGGGAGCAAAGTCAGCCCTTCAGCACATGACCCCCTGTTCGGCAACTGGGACCTTTGCGGCCCCCAAGCCTGCCTGGACTTACGCCCTTTGTTGTTTGCCAGGGAGGCCTCCTATTTTAATGGCTCATATATAGTCAGAAATGAGTCCTGCATTCCCAGGCCCAATATTATTCGCAAGCACCCCATTACCCTGTCTCCCGCCCATTTGTGTTTAGCCTCCATAAGTCATGCTCCTGGCCAAAGTCTCTACTGATCCAGGGGACTATCTTAATTGCACTGCCACCAATACCACCTGTGTTCTGGCCACTTGCTGGCATTACCCAGAGCACGTCATTCTCTTTCTGCATGAACCAGCTGCCGTTTGGGTGCCCGTTAGTAATGCGACCCATTTTCATAGTATTGTGCTTATGGAGCGAACGGAGCTTGGTACTCTTTCTCACAAGAGACATGATTTTGGCATTACTGCTGTGATAGTTGCCGCAATTGTTGCATCCCTAGCCGGCACCACTATTACCGCTATGGCCCTTACTCAGAACACTACCATGGTGGAGACACTCAATCAAGTGGTGGAACGATCCACCACAGTGCTTCACACTCAAACGGTTATCAACCAGCACCTGTACTAAGCCGTATCCATCCTCCAACAACAGACAGACTTAGTCATGGAGGAACTTACCATGGTACAAGAAATGGCCCTACTGGCCTGGGATCCCAGGTTCAAAACAGTGTGCCTAACTCCATATCAAGTGCATAATGCCATAGAAGCCAGGCTCAAACTGGCCAATTTTTTCCAGGGTCCTTGGTCTCAGGACTTTCCTAATTACTCATCCAGTCTTTAACAAACCAAATTATACAATTAAACTTAACGAGGGCCTCAGTCCTCCCATTACAAATAGGCCTCTTCACAAAGGTCTGGAAAAACCTAAAGAGGCTCTTTGATCCTTCATGACTACTAACCTATCTGATAATCAGAGGTGTCATCTTCCTTGTCTTATTCATTCGCAGGTGCCTCCTGACCCACATTTGTCACCAGCGGACCATCAACAAAGCAACCCTTCAGGTCCTCATGGCCTTACAGTGCCTGGACCATGGCCCTCCACAGGAGGTCATTCAAGCTTGGCTCACTCAGATATATGAGGCCTCCTCCTAAACTAGTCCTCTACCCTGGCAGATCCCCCAAGACAATACCTCTTTGAGGGCTGATGATCAATGATGGGTAAGACTCTGCTGGGATAAGCCAACCTAAGACAGGACATGCATGGGCTAAATGCATGCTCCCATGATGGGTAAGGCTTATGCCCAGAGTAAGAACAACCTAAGACAGACACAGCCCATAATACTAAGGCCATCTCAAGGTGGAGGTAAAGATGTTAGGTAGCACCCTGACTCCTGCTGGACTGCCTTTTAATAAAAACAAAAAGGTGGAAATGTAGGAGGAGGCTCGAGAGTATCAGCCAGGCCTCGGACCTGGAGGCTTCTGTGCAGGCACGCCACTCTTCTGCAGTTTACTTCCGCAGATGGTTAACCTGATACCTGCCACCCAGACCAGAGACTGATGATGCAGCTGTCGCACCAATGATTGTTAGACAACTTGGCTTGTGGGACCAATGGGGAAGGAGTAGGGTATAAAAGAAAGCCCTAACAGTACAATAAACAAGCTTGCTGGCGTCTTGCTGATGACTAGTATCTCCCAAGATCTGTGCTGTTGATTTCACGCCTACTCTCCCCCTGCCCCCCGGGACAGAGGTCTAGAGCCACAACAGACAACAACATATGAGAAATTGTCTTGTCTTGTTCCATGATTGATGTGGGAGGATCCAGCCAGGAAGTGAGCCAGTAAACAGCATTCCTTCATCTTTTCTGCCTCAAGCTCCTGCCTTGAATCCCTGCTTGGCTTTCCTCAATGACAGATAGTGACCTAGAAATGTAAGATGAAATAAACTCTTCCCTCCTTCTAGTTGCTTTTGGTCAGTGTTTTATCATGGCAACAGAAAGGAATCTAAAACAACTATTTAAGAGAGGGAAATTATAGATAATGATAACATACTATATATTATAAATCTAGAAGAATTTTAATGTTTTTACCATAAAAATATTGATACACATGTACCCTGATTTAAACATTACAAAGTGTACATGTGAATTAAAATAGTTACCTCAAAATGTGTTCAATTTCCATGTTTTATGTATCAGTTAAAATCATTTAAATTAAAAATTAAAATGACATGATAAAAGTCTTACCATGCCATTCTTTCATTATACATTCATCAGTTGTTGGACATCTATGCTGTTTCTATTTCCTGGCAATCATGAAAAGGGCAGCAATAAGCATGGATGAACAGGTATCTCTGTAGTAGGATACAGTCTTTTGGGTATATCCTCAAGAGTGGTATGTCTGAAGATGAATGGATAAGGAGAGTATGATACATTTACACAATGGAATATTATTCAACTGTTTAAAAAATGAAGTTAGATCAGGCATGGTTGTACACAACTTTAGTCTCAGCACTCAGGAGGCAGAGGCAGGTTGACCTCTGTGAAATCTAGGCCAGCCTGGTCTACAGTGCAAGTTCCAGGCCAGCTGGGACTGTAGGGAGATTGTTTCAAAAACCAAATAATTAACAAATAAATAAACTGAAATTATGAAATTTGCAGGTACATGGATGGAACTGGAAACAATTATCCTGAGTGAGGTAACACAGACCTTGAAAGACAAAAGTCACATGTTCCCTCTTATAGCTGGATACTGGCTTTGAATTCTTAGGTGTGTATTATTAGTTTCCAGAGAAGTCAGGAAACTAATAATTGGCCAGGAGAGGGGGAAGGCTTCTTGAGAGGGGAGACAGGATACAATGATATAAGGGGAAGAGGGTAATAATAAAGTAGAAAGGGTTAATTGGGGTGGGGAATGGGAGGGTAGGGCAGAAAAGGGAGTATGGGGAGGGATAACTAATTCTAAAAGGCTTTAGAAAAGTCATAGGAAAACCTATTATTATAAAAGCTTCTTACAGTATATACATATACATACTCAATAGAGATTAAAAGGAGTTCCCTTGGAACAGGTGGACATTGCTCCTACTAGACACCATAGGCTAGCAAAGCAAAAGCCAAAGGCCAGGAATTGACCCCTTCTTTTGAAGCTGTTGACCAGGGAGCCCATAGACCCTAAAACACTACTAGCCATTTCCCCTGCTCTTGGTTACCCAGAGGAATTTGAAGGTAAGATCCTATTGCTGAAGACACTACACACCTGAGCTACAGAACAAACAAGGAGAAATCAAGCTGGTACTGACTTCAAAGCTTCATCTCTACTGGCTGGCTTTCATACTGCTGAATGGTGTTATGTATGCTCCTGGAAGAGAAAACTAATCATCAGTCTTGCCCAGCTGTGAATTCTGTGAGTAACAATAACAATTGGCCTGGCAAGATATACACACTGGTGCAGTAGTGTCATGAATATTATGGAAGTAATCAACTACTTTCTAATTGGATTTAAGTACTGCTTCCTAAGACGTCCATACCAAACATTGATATCAAGTCTAGAAACTTAAAAGTTAGACAAGTCACAGGCCATTAAAGGAAAAAATAATACTATTATTCTGCTAAATAGATACAGAATTAACTGACTCTCAATGGCTAGTTGTTATCGCCATATGTTAATACATCTCTTAACTCATCTCTCAATGCAGAAAAGCTTCCTTATGCAGCAGATAGTGATCAACACAGAAACCCATAACTGGCCAATGTGCAGAGAATAAGAGGCTATAGAGTGCTTATCTCTGAATAGGATATCTATATCAAATTTCTGCCTCACAAGGCTCAGGGATAATTGTGGAAAAGGGGGTGGAAATATTTTAAGAGTCAGAGGAGGTGGATGACCACAAGGAAACTCAGTTTTTCAGATAGCTGGTCAGCTATTCATATGAACTCACAGCAATAGTGACAGTATGGACAAGTCCTCTGTAACCTAGAGCCAGATGAAATCACACCATAGACATGGGGAGGTGGGTAAGAAACCCCAACACTATATGAGGAACTGCTGACAACTGATGGAGGCCAGGAGATGGAGAACCAGTCCAATTTAAGGGTGGGATTATTGGTAGGCTGACCAGGCTCCAGGGGATGGACCTACAATGAAGGGCATTTGGGGACACCTTTGACTCTATAGGCCTTTATGTGTGTGTGTGTGTGTGTGTGTGTGTGTGTGTGTGTGTGAGATGTAGTATAATAGAGTACATGAATTTGGGCTAGGGGTAGTAGTGGGATGCAGATGGAGGAGGGGATCTAAATTTGATCAAAATGTATTTATGAAATTCACAAAAATTCAATAAAAATATACAATATAAAAGTCTTACTTAAAACTTTAAATTATGGAGCCAAGCGCAGTGACACACACCTAAAATCCCATTACTCAAATGGTTGAAATAGGAAAATTGCAAGTTCCAGGCCAGCTTAACCTACAGAGTAAGTCCTTGTTACAAAAACCAAATCAAACAACAAAACCCCTATCTTCATTGGTTACTTTTCTTATTACTGTGACCCAACACCTAACAAGAAACAAGGAAGGGTTTATTTTGGCTTACAGTTTGACGAATTACAGTCCATCATGGCAGAGAAAGCATGGGAACAGGAGTGGGAGGTGGCTGGTCATACTGCATCTGCACTCAGGAAACAGAATAAGAAGAAAGCTGATGCTCAGCTGGCTTCCTCCTTTGTTAAAGTTCATGACCTCTGTCCCCACCCATGGAATGGTACCACACTAATTCAGAGTAGGTAGTCTTACTTCAATTAATCCAATCTAGAAAATCCCTCAGACATGAGCATAGGTTTGTTTCTAAGATGATTCTATATTGTCTAGTTGCTAATCAATATTAACCATCACACTCCTGATACCACAAATATTTTAATTAAGGGTGGTCAGTGTACATATTTTACAAAACCTCACAACCACATCCAAATGATTCACCAAGTATCTAGGTACTCAGCGCCCAGTCAAGACAAAAAGAATAAACATCACAAATTACAACCTCTGAATTAAAATCTTCAACAGGGAAACATTCAAATTTAATCTCTAGTTCCTTCATTTTCCTGTCAGTGGCAGGGATCAAACCCTGGGCCCTTGTGCACACTAGGTAAGTTAAGTGGTCCACATCCTCAGCCATTTTCATCTCTCTTCTACTCTTCCCACATCTCTATTCCAGCTGAGGAATTCTCTGAAGTTGCTTGTGAGCTTGAAGCTCCTCTATTCATTCTGATGCTTTCCACTAACTCTCTAGTTTCTACTATAACATTGCACTCCTTACTAACTTCTCAGTCAGCTGAATTCCACTTAATTCCATGATTTTTCTCCTTAGTCAACAATTCTTGAATGAGAACAGCTATTTGAGCTCTACTTATACTATTTCATTTGTCTGGAGAACATAATATATTTACTGTACAGTTTGCTCTATCATCTTTGTGATTTCTAATTATCTCCCAATTAATTTTTATTTTAAGGTGTATTATGCAACTGCTTTACATACCTGGTAATTTTAGTTTTAGAATTTTAAAAAGTTTTAGAGCAGTTTTAGGTCTACCAAGCTGAGAGGAAGGTGCAGAGATTCCTGATATCAATATATCTCCTCCTGACATGTAAATAGCCTCCTCCCTTATCAACAGCCTTCCCTTCCCATCACAGTACTACATTTGTTACCTACCCAGACATGTCATTGTTACCCAAAGTCCATAGTTTACAACAGGGTTTGCTCCTGGCACTGTAAATTCTATGGGTATAATGCATGTGCACACCATTGTAGCATCAGAGAGAATTGTTTCACTGCTGTAAGAGTACCATATTGCACCCTCTGTGCCTCCCTTTCTTTCACTCTTGGAAACCACAGATCTTTTGTCTCCCTATTTTGCCTTTCCAGAGTGACATAGAGTCAAGCATCATTGAACTAAACATAGGTTATGTAAAATCCATCATCCAGCAATTGTGCCACTGTGTGAACATTGTAGAGTGTGCTTGCTATTTTAAAATAAAAAATTATAAAAGTAGAAGTACTCTCTAAGATGATATTTAATATAATTAGTGCATAAAACAAAGCAGGTTTCATAAAGCTGCTTGCAAGGCCAGCACTTGAGAGGCTGAAGCAGAGGAATAGAGAGTTCAAGGGCAATCTGGGTTACATATTGACATTTTGTCTCAAAACAAAACAAAATAAAAAAAGTGAAAATACAATAACATAGTTGTTTACTATCACTATCATGTACTATCCATAATTACAATAACATACTTTTAAGCATTAGCTAGTAGAGGTTTGTGTGTTAAAAGCAGTATCACAAACACATGGGAATGTACTGTGCTACCAATCAAAGATGTTCACATCAGTGGTTAATAGCAAGAATTTTCATCACCCATATTCTTACTGTACCAGTGTCACATGAAAAATGTCACATTTATTATACTGCTTATGTAACATGACTGTTATATTTCATAAAGTTTGTCCTTAGGATGTTTAGTTATTTTCTATTTGCGATGATACAGAAAACACTAACCAAAACCAACTTGGGGAGGGAAGAGTTTATTTGGCTTACGGCACAGTTCATTATCAAAGGAGAAGCCAAAGAAGGAACTCAGGGTAGGAACCTGGAGCATAGACCATGGAGGAACGCTGCTTACTGGCTTGCTCCACTGGCCTGTGCTAAGTCTGTTTTGTATAAAACACAGGACCACCTGCCCAGAGGTAGCACCTCCCATAGTGGGCTGGGCCCTCCCATGTCATTCAACAATGAAGAAAATGCCCCACAGACACGGTCACAGGTCAATCCAATGGAGAAAATCCCTCAATTGAGGTTCCCTCTAACCAGGTGTGTCAAGTTGTCAACCAAAACTAACCAGCACAATTGACCTGCTGTAAACTTGACACAGAAAAACACTATTAAACCACAACCTTTGCATTTCTTATCCCCAAAGTATGTTTATATTACAGCATCAAGAAATATTTTAAAAGTCCCACAGACGTTAAAAAAAAATTCAAAACTTAAAAGTTTCTCTAAAATGTCTCAACTATGGGCTCCTGTAAAATCCCAAATGTTAAGCACAGTCTTATTTCAAAATGGAAGGTTTGGGCACACTTAAGCAAAACCAAAGTCCAGCAAAGTAGCTCAAGGCTGGACATCTGGGGTTTACTCACGATCATCTGGACTCTAAAGGGCTTGGGGAGTTTCATTTCTCTGACTCTGCCGTCCACATCCCACATAACTTGTCTCACAGACTCAGGGTGGCTCCACTTCAAACCTGCTGCTGCCCTTGATGGTTGTCCCATGGTTCTGGCATGTCCAATATACTGAGCTCTCTACTGAAACTGAGGCTGTACCTTCATCAATAGGCTCTCCTGGCCTTGAATTTTCTCTATGACCCCTTAATGCTTTTAATATCAGAACCATGCTGAAGAGTCTTACACATTACCAAGTCCTGCTTCCAGCTTGAGACATAGGCTCAGGCCCCCTCTGGACCACAGCTTGTGTGCTGACCCTGAGAAAAAAGTTCCCAGAAGATTTCACCACAAAGATGCTGGCTTAATCATAGCCCCAGGCAACCAGAAACCAGATTCTCAACTCAAAACACCACACAAACAGCTCTGACAGTTTTTGTTCCCCTCAAAATGTCACAAGCCAGGCCCCCGTCTTCCACATTTCTCTTCAGCATAACTGTTTCAAGTTCCACAGCAAGTTCACTGAGCTCTGAGCATTCAATGGCTTTTCTATCCCAAGGATCCAAACACTTCCACAATCCTTCCCAAAACAAGGTAAGGTCTGTCACAGCAATATCTCACAATCCTGGAACCAACATTTGTCATTTTCTATTTGCTGTGATAAACAAAAAACACCGATCAAAACAAACTCGGGGAGGGAAGTTTATTTGGCTTACAGTACAGTTCATCATCAAAGGAGAAGCCAAGATAGGAACTCAGGAAAAGAACTTGAAGCACAGACCCTGGAGGAGTGCTGCTTACTGGCTTGCTCCACTGGCCTGTGCTCAGCCTGCTTTCTTATATAATACAATTTTCCCAGAGGTGGCACCTCCCATAGTTCCCATAGTGGGCAGGGCCCTCCCACATCATTCAACAATCAAGAAAATGCCCCCAGACATGGCCACAGGCCAATCCAATGGAGACCATTCCTCAAATGAGGTTCCCTCTAACCAGGTGTGTTAAGCTGACAACTAAGGATACCCAGCACAGATGCCTAATGAAAGTGGTATCCAAAACTAAGCAAAAAATCATCTGGTTCCATAATTTGGGGGGGGGGCAGCAAAGTCAATGATGACTCTCCAGAGAAACTAAATGACTGAGAAAAATGAAAGGGAACATAACATATATGACCACATATCCTTTTCATTTCCTTCCAGACCTTAGAGAGTGCTGTGAAATGCTATCTTAAGGCATGGCACACCCACTGCAAACACAACCTCCAAGGAGATGTGATTTCCTGTACTGGGCTTGCACAAGATTGGGGCTTAGTCAATCATGGGTAGGGAAGGGCTCCTGGGCCTTATCCAACCCCAATGAACTATTGGCTGCTGATGGATTCTGGGGAAGGGACAATCACAGTCATTTGTGAACCAAATGGTGAGCACATGAGGGTCCAACGGACAGTTCCAAACCAATAGTCACAGACAGGTCTGGATAAAATCAGTGTGTCACATAGCAAAATGACATGACTATGGAAAACACACCAATAGGAAGGGGGAATGATGGCAGGAGTGGCTGAGAGATAACAGAGGGTGGGAGGTGACAGTAATCAGAATGTACTATATACATGTATGAAATGGAAAATACCAAATGACATCAAGTTTAAAAAGCCTCAAATTTACAGAATTGAGCAGATGTCCTATGTATCCAGTGTTTCCTACACTTTCTTAAGTCTTCAATGTAGTCTATTTATAATTAACGAACCAGTACTGATATAGTACTATTAATCGTGGTCTACAGTGTCGTCATGTGCCACATAATACTTTAGTTCCTAGTGGACTACATATGGTGGTCCCGTAAGATAGCAAAGCTGAAAACTTTTCTTGCTTAGTGAAATCAGTTCTCATAAATTTGTTGCACAACACATTGTGGTAATACTCATAATAAGTCTACTGCACTGTCACTTAAAGTACAGCACGTATTTACTATTCTGTGGGTTTTTTACTTTAGTGAGCACATTTATTCTTAACTGTTACACCAGTATTCTCACAAAGCTTGATTACATCAAGGCCATGCTGAGCAAAAGATCTATATCTAACACACTGCAAATACCCTTTACAAAGCATGCACAGTAAAATTACTTATAGCATTTCTTGGGATATATCTGTCATTGAGCAACACCTAAATACATCTTAAGGTAGATTTTGCCAAGTGGACGATAGGTATAGTTACTGAACGAGTATTACCACCAGTTCACACCCCACCGATTTGCTATAGCTTTGACTTTTCCAGTATGTCAAATACTTGCATCCACACAATCCATATTCTTTCCATATCTTTTCAATTAGCAACATGTTTTCCTATGCATTTTCAGACTTCACTGCTTTCTTATTTTCAGCACTGAACAGTATTCTATTGCATAGAAGTACAAGTTTATCCATCAAATCACAATTGGTTGCTGGGTGTGTAACTTATTTTTGACACTATTCATTTACCATTTTGTTGAGTTCAGAACTTTCTCCTTGGGGATGAAAGACCTGGAGAAGATAGGCTTGGAGTAGTCTGTACTCCTTCAGTCACGAAACATTGACCTTCTGGGATTCAGTGGCTATTTCACTGCCTTGATCCACAAAAATACGTGTTGTAGGCTACATTTCCTTATCAGCGCCAGCTACCTTCTAACACACTGAAGTTTTGTCAGGTGGTATTTTATGTGATATCAGCATGATGGGCTGAGTGGGTCCAGAAGTAAAATATTCGGCAATATAGTCTATTTTTATGGGGAGAGGGGTGCTTGCATTGTGGATCTTCCAGGTGAACTGTTAAACCACATGCTTACAGCCAGTCCTTGTGGAGGTGAGGGGTCAGGGAGAATGTCATTTTGGCTGACAGGATGGCTGCCTTCTGACCTCAGAACAATGGCTAGTTAGAAAAAAATCCCAGTAAACTTTCCAGTTCGGTTCATATAACCTCTAACAAACAGTCAACATCACTATTAAGGGTTCTTATCAATACTTGAGGTAAATTCAATTATGCATATTGTACACATTTTTTCTCTAGTTTTTAGGATGGTGGTTTATCCCATGACTTCAGTTATTTGAAATATCTATAAAAAAAGTTCCATAGTTTTTCAGTTTCTTTTTAAAGTTTATTTTTAGAGGGGGGAATGTTAGAGGAGGAAAAAGCCTATTAAAAAAGAAAGAGTACATGAAGTTATCAGAAAAAAGTGATGGGCAGATATGGGAGATGTTGGAGGGGAGGGAGTAGGCATGGATTTGACCAAAACACCTTATACGCATGTATGAAATTCTCAATATATTTTAAATTCATTTTTAAGTGTATGAATGTTTTGCCTGCATGTATGTAAGTGTACTCATATCCTGCAATGCCTGTGGAGGACAGAAGAGGGCATGAAGTTAGGGACAGTTGTTAGCTGCCATGTGGATGCTAGGAACTGAGGAACTGAACCTTGGGTCCTCTGCAAGAGCAGTCAGTGCTCTTAACTACTGAGCTATCTCTCCAGCTCAGTTTTTCAGTTTTTAAGCTGTTGGGGGAATAGGCTGCAAGTTCTTCATATGTTCAGATGGATGCAAGAAGAAGTCTGTATTCTTGAATTTTTAATGTCCTATTCTTTGTCTCAAGGATAGTGGCTATTCCAATCATGCCTTCAAAAAGCCTAAGAATCTCAAGGGTATTTGATGAAATGCTACATAGACTAAATGGTTCAAAGTGACATTATTTTCTGATAGTGATATGGCACAGCTAGCTTCAAGTATGTATTACCAAATGGTCTTTCCTCTTGGATCCTACACAGTTCTCTAATATTCTTAAAATCCTTCCTTTGAATCATAACCAGACAGTGTGTTATTATTTCTGTATACATAATACATATATATTACTTTACTATTCATAATCCTAAACACTTTTAGACCTTTAAAGGGTGCTAGAAGCCTTTCCAAATAGAAATATTAACACAGAGCAGGAAAACCAACAAGTTGAAACAGTGTCATTAACATAATATGTGACTTAGACAGATATCTTAGAAATTTCATTGACCTTAGAGTTCATAACCCATCAAATACAGGAATATAATGGGATGCAAGACAAATTTTTATTGCTGTTATTAAAATTTAGTAAACTCTTCAACAATGCCTTTCCTTCATAATTAGTCCAGGAATCAGAAATAACAATGCACAGCTTCATAGTAAATTTTATAGCTGCCCATTAACTGGAAAATACTGGCACTTAAGAACATGATCCTTTGAAAGCAGATTCAAAGTATGAAAGATTTTTCTTTCAAAGATAAAAATATCCACTTAACACCGTTTAAATGAGCTCCTTAATACACATAAGTTGTGGAGTAACCCAGGAGTAACAATCAAATTGTTTAGGTATAGACTAACATGATGCACACATTTAATCTCTAACATTTCTATCCTCCACTCTTGGATATACATGGAATTATTACTGTTTGTTTTACTATCTACAAATGCTCATAGGTTTGATAAAATAAAAATCCTGGGACAAAAGATCTGATGCTTTACACTCCATTTCTCCTTTACAATGATATTAAATACCGAAGACCTGCTAAAACCCATGATCTTTATTTGCATTTTTTTAAAAATTTTTTTTAAATTAAAGTTTTAACAATATACAAAATGTTACAGTAATTCAGATTTTTTGGCATAATGATTACAGATTTGACAAATACATTTTATATCTCATAATAGCGATGAAGATTATACAAAAGCTATTAAAACCATTATGAGAATAAATTCAATTGTCACTTAAATATCTAAAGCTATTTTCCTTTGCGTTCTTCCAGAATGATTTGTTCTTATTCTTTTGCATTTTTTTTTGGACAAGGTCTCCCTAGTCCCAGCACACCTGAAACTCACTAGGTATACCAGGTTGGCCTCCATCTCACAGAGATCTGCCTGCTTCTGCCTCCCAAGGGCTGGTATTAAAGGCATGTGCTGGTATTGTATTTTATTAAATACATACTGTACTTATTTTATAGAATAAAACCAAAACTTAATCAAGACTTTCCTTAGTCCGAATCAGAATTCAAATATAGATGTGGTTACAAAGCCTATATTTTAAATTACAGTTTTAAAAACCAGAGTATAAATATTTAGAAATAAAGTCAACTAATTTCTTTCATCAGAAGCTTACCACAGTTCAGATTTATCATTTGCTTTCAAAGAGCTTGCTTTACTACTTTTTCCCATTTAATGCACCAACATTCTATTCATGTACATAAATGTAGTTTTAAAATGGGATAACTGTAATTTAATACAGATTAATCAATTTTTTATAGTTATATATGAGTTGTTTCCATTTTTTGCCATAAGAACGTTGGTAATAAGCACTGCTGTGCCTAAATTTTAACTTCCTATTAATATAAATCTCTGTAAGTAAAAAACTATGCATAACATTGTGAAAATGTTTGTGCTAAAATGGAGTGGCAAATACAACATGAAGCTTAAATATCTTTTTAATTTCTATGTGTGAGTCTTTTCTTTGCATATATATAAGTACACCAGTGTCATGAAATGCCCAGAGGCCAGAAGGTGGCATTGGACAGCCTAAGAACTGGAGTTAAGGACGGCTGGTAGCAACCATGTAGGTGCTAGGAACTGAACCTAGATTCTCTACAAGAGTAGCGAGTGCTCTTAACTGGTTAGCCATCATTCCAGCCCCAAGTTTAAGTATCTTTATCCAACAATAAAGAACTGTAATCACTTTTCTTTCACAATCATTTCAGCTCTAACACACGGACTGTGGGCATTATACAAATTGTTACAAAGACATTGTGGGTAAATGAAAACCCTTCTTAACTGGACAAGAACAGTGTTTTTTAACTAGGGCTTAATGATAAGCTATCTTATTTGAAGTCTGATAAAAGGATAGGGGTAGATATACTAATACAGAGTATCTTGGCTTGCTGAGATTACAATGAAATGTTATTCTTAAATATCTGTGTAGACTCATGTTCAGAGCTAACTCACTGTCATATGTTCTACTAGTTACTGGAAAATCAGTTTTTAATAACAATGAAACGGATCCAATCTTCTCAATTAACTTTCAAAATGTTATTCTGTAACCAGACTCACATGAAAAGTCCTTTGTTATGTACTCTAGGATTATCTATCTTCTTTTGAGATAGCAAGACTACACAAACACTGGGGTATTAGATAACTATAAAATGCGCATTGAGAGAGAAAATAATTAATTCTCATTATATTTAAGACTTTCAAAGAATGGATATATGTAGCTCATTGCCCAAAAAGGCTGGATTCTGTTTAATTAGAATGCCACTTACTCGTGGTGATGTGATAAATTTTCTCTGGTGTATTCAGGAGATATTTAGAAGGACACAGTATAAACAAAGTAGGTCTCAAAGCTATTTCAATGATAGTGACAGAAAAATGATACACAGAACAAGATTCCATGAGAGCTCTGTGATCTGAATATTCAAAGGAGCCCATGCCTTTAAAAATATTTTAAAATTTATTTTATTTTTATGTGTATGAGTGTTTTGCCCGCATGTATGTAAGTACAGCATGTGTGGGCAATGCCCACAGAGGTGAGGGAGAGGGTGTAGGATCCCCTGGAAGTGTAGATAAGGATGGATGTTAGCTTTCATGTAGATGCTGGGAACTGAAACCTGGTCCTCTACAAGAGTAGCCAGTGCTCATAACTGCAGAGCATCTCTCCAGTTCCCATCCCATGTTTTCTTAATTACACATTTCCTCTTAATTTATGGAATACAGAGACATATACTCAGGTCCCTTTGTCCACATTTTAAAAAAATCTGCTTATTTTATTATTTTTTTTAAAAGTAATCATTTGAAGGCAAGTTCAGTTAAAGCTGAAAATGTGTACTCTTTATTTTTTTTGTCCTTTTGAGAGAGGGTCTCCTTATAGTCCCAGCTGGCCTGGAACTAGCTATGTAGGCTGGCCTTGATCTCACAGAAATCTGCCTACCTCTGCCACATAAGTGCTGGGATTAAAGGAGTATGCCACCATACCCGGTTGTATTTTTTTTTTTTTTAATCCAAAGGACTTCTTATGGGTAATACACACAAATTTACCACCATTTATTGGTGATTAATGAAAAAGTCCAACTAAGTGATACCCCTATACACGGACCCTCCTAATTTCATAATCCTTAGGCTAAAAGATATGAAAGGGAAATCATATAATGTGTACACACACACACACACACACACACACACACACACACACACACACACACACACAGAAAAACACACAAGAAGACTCAACATGGTATGTTAATTGTAAAATTATAAGTATTTTAATTTTCTCAATGACATGTTATTTACTGTTACTCATTGTGATCATAGCACTACTAAAATATTCAATTTTCTGCCATTAAAAACAAACAGAAAAATCCCAAACCGTCAGAGTAATAACCGACTTAGGCAAGAACTATCAACAGAAGTTGAACCTAAATATATAAAAACTGGAAGAGAAACAAGATATTTGATTTTTGCCCTTTAGTATTTCTAAACACAAAAACTGTATTATAATAAATTACTGCATATTATTACATGCAAGTAAATAAATGCATTGATAATAACAGCTAGTTTTTTTCATTTAACTATTTAAAGCTAATATGATAACACAGTTTTGAGGATCATTTATTTACCCAGAGGCAATATACAGGTCAACTATAGCATAAAGGATGAGAAGGTGATAGATGGTACTATGAAGAAGCAAGGTATGGACACTGTATATTGAGGGTAAAGTAGAGAATTTATTGTCAAAATATATATATAAGAAGTCATCCCTAACCACACATTGTCTGCAAGGTATCCATTATACTGGTAAACACACAGAATTAAATGATACAAGATAATATTGGAAGTCAAAACAAAAGACAGAAATGTAGTAGCAGTTATATTAGCAAATACAACTGACCTTAAGGCAAGGATTACCAAATGTAGAGAATTTTTTACTCAGTATCAGATTTAACATTTAATAGCAGAATTTTTAACTTTTGTTAATAAGGTTTACTAGAATAAAGCTAGAACTATTTACTTACAAAGATGCTCTTCTGCTACAACTGCAGGGCTCAATAGTTGTGACTGAGACCCTATGTCTCATGCAGCCAAGATAACCACCTTAGCTCATGACAGAATCTTACAAATTCTTCAGATAACTAGTCTTTATGGCATTAATAAGACCCAAAGAAGCACTAATCTGAAGCTTTCCTAAGACATAGTGTTACCTTTTTATACTGGTACTAAATAAACAGTTCAGTATAAACTTTAATCAACCAAAATTTAAGAGAATACCATTTGTTCAAGTGTTAAGTATAAAAGATAAAAGGAATTATGTAGTGTGTATATTTTAGAAATAACCTTGTCCCACAAAAAGTTTAAGCATATTTGAGTAATTCCAGTGATGCATTTTATAAGATCTATTTTTTCCACTGGGAAATCATATAAGCATAACAATCATTTCTAAAACTTTGACCACAGTTTAACAGTCTATACTTAATCAAAAACTTTTTAGAAAATAAAAAAAAATTTAGATAGAAATTTTGCTTTTAAAATTTGAGGTACATAGAACCAGAAACAAAAAAATCAAATAAAGAAACAAGAAACACAACTAGAAAGGCACCAGTATACTACGGGCTATATAAAAGTACAACAGGAACGATAAGAAATGTGCTACAATAAATAAAAGTGGTGAAGCACAGTGATTAATTAGTACTCACCTTTAAAGTTGAAGTATGATATTTTTGGCCTCCAGAGACAAAAAATTAGAAATAGGTTAAAATGACTGTGTCTTTTAAAAAGGTTCCTGGCAATATACATGGAGTATAGTAGCCCATCCCCTCATCTCAAGACAATGTATTCCAAATCTCCCACAGATGACTGACACCAGAGATAGTAAGGACTAATTCCTGCAGGCATTAACTTTTTCCTATATCTGTTATAAAATTTAATCAACTGCCATAATCGCCCCCCGCCAGTGGTTTCATCCCTATGTAATCCAAACTAGCCAGGACTTCACTGTGTAGCTCAATTGACATACAATTCTCACTTACCTGCCTCTGCTTCCAAAGTACCAGGGTAATAGGCACATACCACTGTGCCTGGCTATAAAGTTTAGTAACTTATAGATTATAAATGCAAGAGAATAACAGTGGGCAATAATAATAATAAACTCAGAATGATTATAAAAAGATGCAATAAATTTTTTAATGATAGTCTTGATCTCAAAATATTGTACTCATCCTATTTCTTGAAATTATGTGAGAAAATTTTACTACTTTTGCGTGTTTGGGGCTGCTATTAAGTACTGTAAAAGAGTTTCTTGAATATAGCATTACAATACCGAGAACAAGATCTTTATAAATATGTTGACTAGTGTGGCCAAATAGCAGATGATTCATGACCCAAAATAAAGCAGGATGATACAATACCCTACCACACTCAGAATCATGTGCAACTTAAAACTTATGAATTATGATTCTAATTTTCAGACTAATGTCTACCATTGTAAGCAAAACTGCCGAAAGCAGTATCACTGATAAATTGGGGCTACTGTCTCTGTTGTACAGATCCTTAAAAAAGGCAAATATGCAAAAATTCAATAAAAAATGTTATTTTAAAAAAGGCAAACAGTTCTTTAAATGAAGGTAAACTCATAAAAAAGAGCTGTCAGGTATATCCAACCTGGGATCCTTGGGTAGCATGTGACCCAAGATAGCTATGGAAGTACCAAACACATTTGTTTGCCATGTTGTTATATGGCAATGTTAAAATGCCCAATGTAATAGCTATTAAAACAAATTAAAAAATCCAGTTCTTCAGCTGAACAGGCCACATTTCAAGTGCTCCACAGCCACAGATAACTAATGGTTATAAGATTAGATAGGACACTGTAATCATGCAGTGATGTGGCATGGGGTTATGCTCTGTGCCTAGGCACACTGTATAGTTTTAATTTTTCTAAAACCTTTGGTTCATACATTATTTCTTTTTGTTCTTTTCATTTACAGAGCTTTTGTTCTCCAGTTACATTTATTCATTTAAATAACTTTTACATACTAATTTAGAAAAAAATGCACAAAATTTCCTAAGAACTTAAGAATTTAAAGAAATTCTAGCACTGTGACAGTGGGGTGGTACATGCCTTTAAGTCCAGCACTCAAAAAAAAAAAAATCTAGAACTGGGAAAAAATAAATACAGAAAATACCACTATAGCTTTATATTCCTTAATTATTAAAATGCAAAAATATGATTATATCTAAACATAAATTCATATATTTTATGATATAAAAATAGAAGCAAAACTAAATTCAGTTAAATCAGAGATACAGTACAGAATGCACTAATAGTATGACAATGTATCAAAATATCCATGTAAAATATTTGCTTAAGTACATCACACTTAGATCTTTTTTGGACAACAGGGTCTTCCTGTAGCCCCAGCTGGCCTAGAACTCACTATGTAGACCAGGCTGAACTCTTATCTCACAGAGTGTCTCCTGAGTGCTGGATTAAAGATGTGTGCCACCATGACCAGCCACCACGACTTAGCACATTTGACTCAAATGAAAAGTACTAAGAGTTCTCTAGTGTGAAAGAAATACATGTATAAGGATATTTATAACTTAAAAAAAATTTACTTATATTTTTATGTGTATGAGTGTATTACCTGCATGGAGGTAAGTGCACCCATGTCGTGCAATGCTCGTGGAGGTCAGAAGAGTCTGTCAGATCCCCTGGGACTGGTGTTACAGAGAGTTGTTAGCTGCCATGTGGGTGCTGGGATTCAAACCTGGGTCTTCTATAAGAACAACCAGGGTTCTTAACCACTGAGGCATCCAGCCCCAGGATATTTATAACTTTGCTTTAAAACTAAATGGATCAATTAAAAACTAAACATTAAATATGTATTATATATATAGTTAATAACATATTTCTGAATATGTAGCTAGAACAGAAATTAAAATTATTTAATTCTGTGGCTCCTGTCTGTAATACCAGGGTACTTAGAAAGAGGAAGTAGGAGATTGCTGAGTTCAAAATAGGCAGACTACGTAGTGAGTTCTAGGTCAGCATAGGTTATAGAGTGTAACTTTGCCTCAAAAAGTTAACAACAACAACAAAAAAAAAAGCAAAAAGAGAGACTTTGAGGCCAGCCTAAAATATGAAAAATTATCTCAAAAACAAAGTATTTAAAGAAAAAAATTAAAGTTTTAAATAACTCAAAAATTATTAAGAGACTCTGTAATAATTTAACATGATAGCTGCTTCCTAATTTTTATACATTAATTCTGATGACTACTACACTGTTTTCAAATTTAGAATTTAGGCTAGCCATTACTGCATTTTAAATGCAATAAGAAAAAGTACTTTAAATTCAGTATTTTAAATTTAGGGAAAAATTTCTATAGTATCATATCATTTTTTTGCTGTTTACAATTTATTAACCTTCAAGAAGAATGCGCGATTTAAAAATCCAAATACAGTCTTATGCGTTATGTGATAGGATAACATTTCAATGACAGGCCATGTTTATCATAGGGGTCCTATAAGATGACATTGCCTAGTGACATTTTACCCCTCTTAATTTTTGTGTGTCCATTCTACGACGTTAACAAATAAAGCACTTAAAAATGCATTTATGAAAATGTCTCTTAGTCACTGAGCAACTCATGATTGAAATCACAAATAAGAATATATTAGACATATAAGAGGGAATATTAGAAAAGCCAAAACCATAAAAGTGAAAAAGAAAATTCTTTTCCAAAGACCAAATAAAACATGTATCAAATTAGGATCTTTACTAAATTAATAATTAGATATCAAACAAATGATAATTGTTTTGGAGTCACAAATATCTCCATTTACGACCACCTGCAATATATAAATACATCAGAAAGTAATGAATTTCAAATTCTCAAAAGACATAACGTCTAAATACTGAGATTCACAGTTTCTGGATTTATTTTTCCACCACTTAAACTGTGGATCATCGCTATCATGTGGGAATGTTTGTTCAGCTCCTCTTGCTGAAGTTTCACCAAAGACTCTTTCTCTTCCAAACGACCTTCCAATTGAGCCTTCTGAACCTCTAGGGAGGAAGCCTAAGGAATGAGGAAAAGAGCGAAGAAACAGAATAAACAGAACAGAATGTCTTCTCTTCACAGATATTTTAAGATTTTTTTTTATTCTTTACTTGTGAGTCATTTTCAGACAAATTATAAACACGGGCTGTGCTCTAATTATATGGTAAATTTAAGATACTGTAGTGGAAATTGGCAACTTTTAAATTTATCTTATTTTTTTTGTGGTCTTTTTGAGACAAGGCTGGCCTTGAAATCACAGAGATCCACCTGGCTCTGCCTCTGGAGTGCTGGGATTAAAGGTGTGTACTACCACACATGGCTAAATTCTTAAAGTCAATGATAGTAGCTACGATTTTTGCAAAATATACTACACACTACTATTTAGTACTAAAATGATAACCAAATTGATGCAAATTCCTCCCAACTTCTAATCGTGGCATTAAATATTATGCCTCTTGTGTTTTATTTCCTCTGTCATAGTTCAGTCTTCCAGGCTTGGGTTGTTTCTACCTTCCTAGTAAATGGGAAAGAACACACAATTCATGGCTATCTTTCAAGTTACACAATCATAATAATATAAAATAAGCACTACATTAAAACTTAGAATCTTGGTCTATTATTGGAATTATTTATAAGCTCAGACTTCATTTCTTCATTTTTAAGTTTTAAGTATTAATATTTTGGCATTAATATATTAAAGAGAAGATAATTTTAAAAATCAGAGTTCTCTGCAAATTACAAGGTTCTAAAATACAAAATTTTTACCAGTAGAGACATAGCCATAATCCTACATAAAGCTGTCAGCAAGCCACATCACTAGAATACTGTACTCTCTACACAATTGAGAGCTATAAGGGCTGGTACACAGTCAACACTTAATAAATCTATGATTCTAAATCACTGAAGAAACAGATCATCAATGTTCATCCTTTACAAAAACTACTTCATTTGACTGCAATGAAAACTGAGGGAGTCTTACCTTAATGCTCAGCTCTTTTCTTATCTGTTCTGTTCTGCTTAATTCTTTTCTAAGGATATCAATGGCTTCTTGCTTATCTTCCTTTTCCTTTTGTAAAACATTAATTTTTTCTTCTTGAGCTTTTAATTTTTGATGCAAATCTTAAAACAAATGAATAATTATATATTGCTGAAAAAGTTAGCTACTAAAAAAGAAAAAGAAAACAATAAGGAAGATGACAAAATATCTTGCTTGTAATGTTTTACAGAATTTACTGAATAAAAAACACAAGGGCCTAGGAGACAGCTTAGAAGGTAAAAGTACTTGTCATGAAGTCTGACAACCAGAGTTAATACCTGGAAGGATGGAAGTAGAGGACAGAATCCTGCAAGTTGTCCTCTGAACGCCGTATGTGTACCAACCCACCCACTTGTGACCTCCCAAAATAAACTGTATTAAAAAAAAAGACCAAAAACAACTTTTATAAAACTCTTCCTTTATATTAATAGTCTATATAAAGCCCAAATTTTGTTGGGCATGGTGGTACATAGCTTTAGTCCCAGCACCCAGGAGGCAGAGGCAGGTGGATGTCTGTGAGATTGAGGTCAGCCTTGTCTACATAGCAAGTTCCAAGCCAATTGTGGCTACAGGGAGAGAGAAAAAAAAAAAAAAATCAGATCTTCATGATTTTCTCCACTTTCTCTTTTATATACAAAGATTAGGGCAACCCTCTGAGATTAAGGGCTACAGAAAAGTGTAAAAGCCATGCATAATTACACAGGTTGGGTCTCTGTGCTCTAAGGAAAGTGAGTTAGAACACAAATGTTTTATGGGTCATTTTATAGATGCAGCATTAAAATACTAGTAACTATAAGCTACCTAGCACTGCCATCTGCTGTCATATTCCTAACAAATATTTTATTTAAAAAGGGCAATCCATTCCTGTAACCCCTAGAGCTGGGGAAAAAAAACTACTACTTTTTCAACTTGATCAAATAAATGAAATTACTTTTATGAAGTGTTAAAGGGAAGTTGTTTAGAAAGTGACTTAAAGTTTAAAACTTAAATAAAATAATAAACTAAAACCACTCACATTCTGATTTTCTTCCAGAAAAATATGCTAAAAACAAAAAATGTATTAAACAAAAAGTTACTTACTTGTTAATTTACATTCTCTGTCTACTAACTGGTTCTGGACTTCTTTTCTCTGTTCTTCTTTCTCTATCAATTGAGCAATAGTTCTGAAGTTATAAAAGAAAAATCATTCAAATATATTATTTGTGACTATTTGCTCCCCCTAAACTATTTTTAGTGAAAAACCATAAGAACTCTAATTACCTGTAAAATATGCCAAATGTATATTTTGTATTTAAAAGAAGTGATAATTTTACTAATTCTATCAATAAAAAACAGTATTCTATGTAGAAAGAGAATTGTTTTTCTAAAATATCAAATAATTAGAATATAGAACTAGAGATGTTACCTTTCATTTTGTTGCTTGAGTGACTCATTCAACTTTTTCACTGTCTCAATTTGCTTATTCAGTGAATCACATGTAATCTGTAAGTCATTATTCTTTTTTTCAGTAGTTTCATTTCTGAAAAGACAAGGAACTGTGTTAGCGTCTTTATGGAGGAAAGCAGGGTGGAAATCTGAAAACGCCTAACAAAATTATAAATGCCTATACTCTTCAACCCTGCAATTTGTCTACAAGAGCTTATTGTCCGTACAATATTTAACTATATTTAAAAACCATAAGAAATGATATTAGAAAAAATGATACGAAACTTTCAATATTCAACTACTATTGACTAACAGAAATGACAAACCAGCAGTCATTTCTAGTATTTATACAAATACAATAAAGTTAATTAAAAATTTTTTACATTTATTGATTGTGAGTCTACGTATGCATATATACACACATGTGTGAGGACAACTTGTAGGAGTTGGTTTTCTCCTTCTACAATGTGAATTCTGGGGATCAAACACTGGTGGCCAGGCTTGGTGAGATGCACCCATTGAGCCACCTTGTCAGCATCTCATTCAATAATCTTTAATGGAGCAATACCTACTTATGAAGCCCTATTTTGTTCTAGGCCACAGTGATTCATCACTGATCAAAATGAAGAAACTTATCTTTGTGAAAGCCTACATTCTAGATGACTTGTGACTATATTAGCAACTAAAAGAGGTAAATAAAGAAATAAAGGTCTCTATTGTTTCAAATATCAGTGAGTATGAGGAATAAAAAGTTCATTTCACTATAACTTAAGTTTCTTACAAACTTCTTATGACGACTTATGAAATGCTTACACAAGCAGCTTAGAGTCTCAGAAATGTGGTATATTCATCTAGCTTCTAATTTCACACTGAAACTTTTACTTTATTTACCTCTGAACAAGTTCCATGTAGGACTTTGTCAGTATTTCATGTTCTTCAGCCACAGACTCTAGCTTCCTACTATGTTGAAAGAGCTGCTCAATATCATTCTGTGCTCTTTCCGACTCAAGCTGTTGTGACTTCAGCAACAGACTAAGCTCTTCATTTTTTCTCTCAACTTCTCTTAACATACCCGCAAGTGTCCGTGCCTTAAAAAAAGATGGTACATGGGAGTTTTCTACTATCACACATATAGTTATGCAGCACACCACAATGTTTGGCCAATAACACATCACCCAAGCTGGTGGTGGTTCCACAGGACTATTTTAGAAGTTAATACAATTAAAATTGAAGGGAAGTTTCACAATGGAGGACTTGTAATGCTCAAGACAATTCACCTCAATTAGAACATATATTTATTTAGTTTTTCATTTATAACTAGTACTTTGTACTTTTTATTTCATTTACTAAGTTTTCTACTAATCATACATGACTTTACACTGTACATACCTCTGTCTCTGCTTGAGTTCTCTGACAGCGATACTGAGCAATCAGTCTGTCAGCCTGTGCAAGAGCTAGAGCTTTTGCTTCTAAGAGATCTTGTAATCTGCTCTCTTTTGACTAAAAGAAATATTTTTCATTATTTTAGGAAAGCAACTATTAAAACATCTATTACACAGCTAAAATAAATTCATACTCACGGCTAATGTGGCGAGTTTCATCTCATAAACATCCATTATGTCAGACATTCTTACATCATTAATCTGATCCTTTACCTGGGTTTTAATAGAGTTAAAAATCAGAAAATTATAACATCTGAAATAAAATATTAGGATATTATGACAGATTTTTCTTCTTGTCTTTGAACATTTCCAGAATATTACTTTTTATACCATAATACCGTAAAGTTTCAGTGATGAAATCTGCATCTAACTTTGTTTAAATGTTATAATCAGAGTGACATTAAGCTAGCAGGTACCAAAGAAAATTCCATTTATAAGTGTTATTTATGACTCACCATCACTCCAGACTGCAGTTTCTCTATCAGCTCCTCAATGTTTAATCCAGGAACATTATCTTTTGAAAGAGGAGGAGTTAAGCACTTTATTGATGTTGGAAAATTGTGACTTAATGATTGTGAAGGCATTTTCTGGGGCAGATGTTTGGTTTCTTGCTGTCTGTATACATTGTTTGCAGCTATACTTTCTCCAAGTCTGAATGAGAGTCAGAAAGAAAAATAACACAGAAATAGAGAAAAAGACAGAGCTGTTACGGAACTAGGGTGACACTTATAAGGGGTACTGTTTTGAGAACAGAAATCTTCAAATGTTCTTGAAATTATCTTCTTGGTGACTATGATAAAATGGTTTTGAAAAGTTTTCTACATTTTCCAGAGGACTCCCTCTGACTTAAAATCCTTTATGGCAACACTTCCTTTGGTTTGGAAACATTCTAACACAGGTTGTGAGTGTGGGTTATTTGTAATTAGCACAAAATTACTGTAGTACTAAGCAACCTTCTAATCCTAGATGGTACCACCTTTACCAATGCCCTATCCATGCCCTATTCTGACCTTTCTTTTTCTCACTCAGTAAGTTTCCATCAACCTGACTTCCATCCTTCCCTGTGAAAAGCCCATCTTGCTCATGTCTCAGGGCCTTTGGATAAGCTGTTCTTTTAATTAAAACACTCTTCCATCAGAAGAAGGCTAGTCTAAGATCTTGGTTCAAATTTACCTCCTCAAAGAGGTTTTCACTAAAACCCTATTATAACCACTCCTTCCCACAGTGATGGGCATTATATGAACCTTTATTCTTTTTAACTTATCTTCCAATCACACTACAGGGGACCTTGTCTAATTTGTTTGCTAGAGGTAAAATACCTAGAAGGGGGCCTGATTGCACAGTCATAGTTGGACTTTATTAAATGTTTAAATAAAACAAATAAGCAAACACACATACACACACACACACACACACACACACACACACACACACGAGCACACACACAAAATAATTTACCCACCCATTCATCTACCCCCAAAATTTACCTTACTAATTTTCAAGTAAGGACATTTAATCCTAAGTATAAATGGAGCACTTAGAAAAATATCTACAACAAAAGAAAGAGAAGGCTGGTAGTGAAGATAGGGAGGCCTCATCTAGAGGCAGAAGATGTCTATGCTCAGCACACATGAAGCTTTATAGTTTATTTGCCTTCAAGTCAGAATAATACAACCAAAGTATACAAACCACCACAAAATGCAGCAATTTCATTGACAGGCTGTTTTTATCTTTAAACTTGAGAAATTTGTCATCTCTCTTTAGAAAATTAGTTTTGCTAAATATACTTGTCAAGTATAATTTTTTATGTGTATGTATGTATTGCCTGCATGTAAGTAGGTGCATCCGTGTCACACAATGCTCGCAGAGGTCAGAAGAGAAGAGGGTGTCAGATTCCCTGGAACAGGATTTATGGCCAGTTGTTAGCCACCATGTGGGTACTGAGAATCAAACCTGGGTCTTCTGCAAGAGTAGCCAGTGTTTTAACTGCTGGTCAATCTCTCCAGGGCCCAAATTTTTAATTTAGGGTTTTAGTGTGGTGTACACCTTTAATCCAAGCATTCAGGAGGCAGAGGCAGGCAGATCACTGTGAAATCAAGGTCAGTCTGGTCTACATAGTGAGTTCCAGGACAGCTCGAGCTACAGGGAGACCGTGCCCCAAAACAACAATAATAACAACAACAAATTATTAGAATATGTATGAGTTCTTGAATTTATTCCCCTCTACAACAAGTGGTAAAAGGGATTTTGATAGCTTGTATCACTAGTCCTTTAATTTTTAATTTATGATCACCTAAATTGTTAATTATAAAAAATGCATTTAAGGGGGCTAGAGAGATGGCTCAGTGGTTAAAAGCATTGGCTGCTCTTGCAGAGGACCTGAGTTCAATTCCCAGCAGCCACATGGCAGCTGGCAACGTCCCTAACTACAGTTCCATACCTCTGCAGGCATTGCATGACATGAGTGCACTTATATATTTGTAGGCAATATACTCATACATATAAAACAATAAATTTTTAAAAATGCAATTAAAGTCTCTTGATAACAGATAACATGGGTTAGCAAACTCATCTCATACAAGTATTCAACCCTGATGTTAAGAGTGAAAGCAGCCATAGACAATATAGTCAATATTAAAATGACTGATGTGACTTTGTTCTACTAAAGCTATTTACAAAAGCACCAGTCCATCCACCAACTTGCTTATTGACCACTAGGTTTAAACTACTCGAACCATGTTTATATATTACATAAACCATTTAAGGTTTTAAAAATTTACTAAACTCCTACATACCGCAGTACCATTTAGTGTACAGTCACTCTTTACCCCTACAAAAACCTGAATTTTCATAACACCACTGTAAATATTCTATTATTTGAAATTAAAGAATATAGTAGAAAATTCTGCCTGGCCATCATCTATTGCATTTTATGATAAAAACACATACTGTATCTTTACAATCATTCAACTGCCCGTCTCAATGGATTCTGAGCCCATGCAGTTTTCAGGATCCCTTGGCAATGATCCAGAAAAGAAGCTCTTTCTACAAAACTAAAGTAGTATGGTGCACACTTCAATGCCTAGAATCTAGACTTAAAAGAGCCAATTAAGAGAAAAACATGACAGTTCAGTGTTTAAGAGCATGTATTGCTCTTGCAGAGGACCTGAGTTTTGTTCCCAGCACCTATGTGGGATAGTTCACAACCACCTTCAACTCCAACTCCAGGGGATCTAAGGTCTCTGACCTCTGGGGAAACCTGCACTTATGTGTACATACTCATGCACACACATATAATTAAAAATAAAAATAAAGAGAGACAAAACATAGGACCTGCTTAAATACATTTAACCACCTAGATGATCTACTACGTTTTCTCTGGGCAAGTAAACATTTGGCATTTTCAGTTACTAGAATAAAATTTTATTTTAATCATTTGTAAGATTATGGACAATTACAGCAAAAATCTATAGCTTACTATATTGAGAACTATTAAATAAACAGCATGATATTTTAACATCACAAGAGACACATTGCAAATGATTACAACTCACACTAAAGCAGGAAAATCTGGCAGTGGAGCAGCTTCCAACAATATTCCCAGTCCAGACTGTACCTGTTCTCTATTATCTGATGTTAAAGCAAATGCCAAAGGAGTAACCAAACGTGGATCCTAAACAATCAGAAACCAGCAAGTAATAGGAAGAAAGACTGGAGGTTACTATCTTTAGTCAAAGGTAAGCAAGTTCTAAAATGTTTTTAACTGATGTTTGTAGTTACATTTTACATTGTAGCTATTTTTAAGGTAGCTATTCATTTTGCAACTCTTATTTACAGACTGAACAATATCCATCGAAGTGCTGAATGCTTTCAGTTATGCTTACCAGAATCATTACTTAAATATTTTGATGAATTTCAAATATTCACAACTAAATATTTAGTTATTTTATCTAATTACCATTTTGGGGGGGTGTCTTTTGAGACAAGGTCTCCCTGTAGGTTCAGCTGGCCTGGACTTTGCTATGTAGGCTGGCCTTGAACTCACACAGATCCCCTCTGCCTCTGCCTCCTTAGTGCTGGGACTAAAGGCCTGCACTACCACCACACCTGGCTTAATAAAAGAAGTTTTAAATGCCTAATAATTTCTAAAGACATAAAATAAACAAAAACTGAAATTAATTCAAATCAAAAAATCTAATTTTGAAGCAAGATACTTAAGTCAATGTTGATAATTATATAAAACTAATACCATATTTCTAAAAAATTTCTATTATGAAAAAACATCTAGAAATTGACATAAAAACCTTGTGGGTCAGTTCTGTTAGGTGTGGTGTGCGTGTATGTAGGCTAGAGGTCTATGTCAAGAGTCTTCCTCTATTACTCTGCACCTTATTTTTTGGAAATAGGCTCTCTCACTGAACCTGGAGCTCCCAGACTGGCTAGACCAGCTAACAAGCAAGCCTCTGGTATCTTCCTGTATCCACTGGCCAGTGCTGCTATTGTAAGCTAGCTACTTTCAGCACATCCGCACTAATTTATTTTCTCTCTTTCTCTGTATGTCTCTCAGTGAGATAAGATCTCACTATGTAGCCCTGGCCAGGCTGGCCTTGAATTTAGAGATCCGATCAGCCCTCTGCTTCCCAAGTTTTGTGATTTAAAGGTGGCATCACCATGTCAGACTCCACTAATCTTACTATCATTCACAATTAAATCCCTTTTTTCTAGCTATTTTCCTATCTCATTTTTCCCTCAACAGCTCTGATCAAAACTAAAAGCTGGGCCTGGGGAGATGGTTCAGTTAGTAAACCTGAATTTGATCCCCAGAAGCCATGCAAAAATGCTGGGTTTGGTGATCCTGGGGAGGCAGACAAACAGAAAGGCAGATCCTGGGGGGCTCGTCAGCCACCAACCCAGCTTACTAGGTCAGTTTTAGGCCAGTGAAAAAATTCTGTGCCAAAAAAAGGGTAGATGTTCCATGAGGAAAGATATCTGAAGTCGTTCTCTGGCCCTAACATGTATGTGCATACTCTCATACACACGCACACAGTTTTTCCCCAATGCTAGCAGACATAAATCAAGAAGTTGTATGACACAATAAAGGGAAAGACTGGACAAGGTATTACCATGAGCATCTTTACATTAGAATCAGAATGTACTTTAGGTTTAGTTCGTATGAAACTTATATATAATGAGAACATTATAACTATTAAAGACAGAAAATGGTAACTTTCTTCTGATAGTTAATTCTAAGAGAAACATCCCCTAAGGGCTTAGAAGCTTAAAGCAGAAATATTTAAACTGGGTATGGTTGCACAGGTTTATAATCTGAGCACTCAGGAGGCTGAGACAGGAGCGTTCAAGGCCTATATAATGACTCTGATGTATATAATGACTGATGTCAACCTACACTACATAATGAGATGATGTCTCAAAAAACAGACAAATTAAAAACAGGAAAAAATAAAAAAGCAAGAAATGAGAGGGAAAACTAGAAAGGTGGCCCAGATGCTGTTGTGCAAGCATAGGACCTTTGTTCAATACCCACATAGTAAAAGGAGGTCATGGTGGCATGTTGGTAACCTTAGTGGAGTTCACTGGTCATGTAGCCTAGCTAAATTGGTGAGCTCTGAGTCAGCCAAAGACAATGACTTAAATAACAAAACAAGCAATTAACGATACATGATGTCGGTCTCCGGCTTCCACATGTATACATACATATGAACACATGTACATACTACAGGAATGTGTATATACCTACCATACCACCCACCCATATAATAACAATCTTCAATGTTTGAAATGTCTGAAGTTACCTGAAGGATTTTGTAGAAGCTTACTTCCATACCTGGAACCAACTGTTTAAGTTTGTTCATCAAATCAAGAGTTTTCAAAATTACATCAGCAGCAAGTTTGCTTTAAAAAAAAAAGTCGTATTTTAAAGTAGGTAACTCAAAAATACATTATTTTTGTTCTTATAATTCTAAACATGAAAAATCCACCATCTTTGTTTTTAAAATTCAAGAAGTATCATTTCTGTTAAGAATTAAAATACCATAAATTTAACATTCTATGGACGCAAGAACCAAAAAGAACAAAGTGTATCAAGAGTCTAAGTTTCAGACTATTTTCTATTCTCAAGTACCCCAACGGTTCAAATATCTATTGTGTTAGTATTAGAACATGACTCACTTTATTCTTAGCAACCGTAACTGAAAATTGCCTAATATGTAGTGAATGAATTATGCTAGATCATGCACTCTTTGTATCTGAAAGAAGTATGAAAGTAAAAAGGGAGCTGCCAAGATGCTCCAGTAGGTAAGGATGCTTGCCACTGAGCCCAGCATCCTGAGTTTAAACCATGAGACCCACATCGTGGATGGAGGGAGAGAACCAACTCCCTCAGGATGTCCTCTGACTATACATGGGCAGTGGCATGCCTGCCCATCCCCCTAGTAAATAAAAGTTAAAAAGAAGTTAATCAAAAAGAAAATCCTTGTTTTTTCAGAAGACAATACTGACAATTATGTCATTATGGAAACAGGAACTAAATAGAGTGTCTAGCACTAATCAGGTTCACCAAAATACTCACTAGAAGGACTTATTCACCAGAGGGAAGGGGCATAAGTAAAAAGCCTCAAAACCTTCAGTAAAAACCCATCTTTAACGAAAACTCCCAGTGTGCTAAGAACGAAGAGTTGTTTTGTTATTAAGAAATTTCCAACGAGGATCAGTCTTCTTGTAATAATACTATCATTAAAAAATATAAGTGAATCAAAAATTAAATTGCTGATGCAATGTAAAAATGTAGCGCCAAAAAAGAAATGCTCACGATCCATAAACTAATTCTATTTCTCTCTCAAACACACGCACGCACGCACGCACTCACTGGTGCACACGGGGGGGGGGGGGGGGGAAGGGGACCCTAATAATATATAAACCATAAATGTTAAAACTATGTAGCAAAAGTATGATTACATTGAAATTATTTTTTAATTCTTTTCTTTCAATTAACAGAACATAACTAGGGATGGTCCTTAAAGACAAAAATTATACTTTTAATTGTATATTAACTTTAACCCATTTGCTGTTTGGATTTAAAATACTCACCATAATTCAGAATCTGCTACCTTTGTTCCAAACCCCAAATCAATCTTGCCATATGTAAACTGTTGTTCTATTAGTGTGGTACACTTTATAGTAGTCAATACTTTTACAATATGCATTTTCAAAGTGTCATCTCCACATAGAGGTAAAATTTTGTTAAGATACACAGACATCCAAAGACAGTATATAGTTTATAGCTATATATAATTTATAAGATTCAGAACAATTTCAAACGAATTATCTCACTTCTGTAATCAGTCTAATTATCATTACAAATCTTGATGAAGGATAGACAAGTAGAACTGGAAAGTATTATGGTGACTGGCAAATAACAAGAGGTGGACTCATAACAAATTTCTGACACAAGGTAAAATCAGAGCAAGGATGCTTCTTCACTGGATGTTTATTACTTGGTTAGCAGCAATCACAATGTTTCAATATAAATTTGATGAATCAAGGGAACTTATTTTCTCATTTTATAAATTATGAATATCTATCAGAAAAAATGGCCAGGTATAAAGCATCCTTAAGGTTAAGCAGAACAATTCCATGCCTCTACAGCAGTGATTTTCAACCTTGCCTACATGTTAAAGTCACCCGAATAGATTAAATAATCACAAATACATATCCTCCACTATTCTCAAGACTTGCAATTACTCCAATTACATGAGGGTCTCTGTATCCTTTTTGTACTTGCTTCCCACATGATTGCTTCCCCTATAATGCCAATCCAAGGCTTAAAGTGCTTTAAAGGAAGATGAAAATTAAGGAGTAGCAGCTCAGGATAGAGAGTAAAGACAGAGTTAGTTCTAGAGAATAAGAGGGTTATGGAATATAGTCATATATTCTTGTTCCTCTGTGATACAAGGAGAGGTGATCAGGGAAATGTACAAAATCTCATCAACATAGTGTGGCTCCTTGCTCATGATGGTGGGAGGGAGAATTTAAATGAAATACTAAAAAACTGTGACTTGTAATTCTTAGCAACTCAGAATTAGTTTTCAGAAAAAGTGAACAAAAGAAAATCAGTACCAGAGGCAGCAAGTACTCATGGAGTAAGTTTGTTTTGATTTACTTGTCTTTTTAAACCATGTGTGATGTTATCTTGATTAGAATATTTATGTAGGCTTTTGTTAAAATACAAGCTTTTTAAAAAGATGGAGGTAAAAATTATGAACACTATCAATATCTGATTCTTCAGTGATATACTCCACAAAAGCCTGGCAGGAATTGTTAACAACCATCAAAAACAGAAGACAGCAATGTATTGAAGAGTCATTTCAGACTGTATGTCCAGTGTCAAACTGTGATAAAAACTGTTCAAACTTCAAAAAGCATTTATTGGGCTGAGAATGTCATTCAGTAACAGAGTATTTGACTAGTAAGCCCCTGGATTTAATCATCTCCTGTGTGCATAAGTGTGTATAGACACACACACACACACACACACACGCTCTCATGCATGCACGCACAGAGCTGTATCTAGAGAAAAATGAGTTCTGAACTTACTTTAATGTAAGCACAGAAAACAACAACAAAAAAACACCTCTGGAGAGTATTTTTAGGGGATTTTTTTTGTTTAAAAGTCAGTTCAATATACTCCTTCTGATAAGGGTATGTATATACATGCATGTCTGTGCACAGGTGTGCATACACCTGTATGTGCATGTGTGTGGAGGCCAACTACTTTGAGTATGGTTTCTCACTGACCAATAGTTCACCCAAATTAAGCTAACTGGCCAGGAAACCTGTCTCTACCTCCTCAGAGCTGGAATTACAAGCCTATACTAATACACTTACATAACATTTTTATGTAGTTGCATGGAATCATACTCAAGTGCTCATGTTATCATGGCAAAACGCTTTATTGACTGAGCTATCTCCCCAACCCCTCTGTTCAATATTTTTGAGATATTAGGAAGGGAAGTTGTAAGATTACAAACAGAGATAAAATGTAGTAAGAGTAAAGAGATGTTATAATTTTATATGATGGTAAAGGATATTTAATAAAACTTCAGTGGCTTTAATCATCCTTTCACATTTTTTCCTTAGAAAGGCCTCATCCAGATTTTGTTCTGTGAACTGAAGCTGATCAAGGATTGTAGGCAGCAGAAGAGTCACAAAACGGTCAGCTGAGACACAGTTCCCAGTATCTATGATGTCCTAGGGGCATTATCATCAAGAATGATTAAAATTAAAGATGGAATACAGAACACAAAATAGTCATTATTGAGTTGCACATATTAATAAATTTTTAAATTTATATCAACACAATTTACTCAAGCATCCTATTTAAAAATTATTACTTAAATTTTACATATTTAAGCCAGGTTTTAGGCCTATGATGGCTTTTTCCTAAAATGGGACAGTAAGGTTTTGCAAACAAGACACTTCAGTGATCTAAATCTTGTGTTTACTATTTAATAAAAATATCCTGAATTTGCTAAATTTAATCAAAATAATTAGTAACAGACTCATCTTAATAGTGTATAACCACAAATAATCTCCATCAAAAAAAAAAATCTCAATTTTAAAATGCAAAAAAAAGTAACAGTCAGGACCAAGTTAAAACACAAAACTAATTTATGTATACATTTTAGTGAATATATTTAATCACTCATACATATATTGTGCATAGGATCTAGTTATAAGATGGAAAATACTTTTGGAAGATTGGGGCAAGCTGGCTGAATGAAAATAAAAACAAGGAGAAGAGCAGAGAATGTTAAATTACCCAGTAGCATAATCTATAGATGAATGTGCATAGCACGCCGTTTAGTATGATTTGCTTCGTTTCACTAATTAAGACCAATATTCTACCTTAATTCACTAAATTAATAAAAGGCAGTGGTCAATATCTATCAAGATAAAGAGACAGAATATGGCTGTTGCACATATAGTTGCATAACCAGAAACCATATAGATCTTATGTAACAAGTATATACAGTTTAACAAATTATGTACGTATGTAAAAGCAAATACAAGGTATTCAGTGAAAAATGGAAAATACTAATATATGTGACTATGGCAGGAAAAGTCAGCAGTCTAATTATGGGGCATCTTAATTGTTAATATTTTCTTATGTATGAACAATTAGAAGTTCACAGGAATGTTTTCAAAATAAATTGTTAACAGAGCAACATGAAAGTTGAAGTCAACTTCTCTATCATTCCATTACCTCAAATATTTCCTTGAACAACTCCAATGCTAAAAGAGAACAGCTTTCAGATCCATCCAAAGGTTGGCTTAACCAACGAAGTAGAGCCACAGTGGGTTCTAAGCACTTACGACGGCTTCCTGGAATGGTGTTGCCAGATGAAGACTGTTCAAACATCATCTGAGTGAACACATGACGCAGCTGAGTCACTGAGCAGAATGCAAGAAGTAATTCTAAAACCTGTGTGATATGTGATATAAAGTTTTCATTAAACTTTGTTGGACTTTACTGGATAAAGCATAAGATGAAGCTAAAAATGCCATACAATTTTAAGGAAAATATTCTGAAACAAGGGGCTGGAGAGATGGTTCAGCAGTTAAGAGCACTGATTGCTCTTGCAGAGGACCTGGGTTCGATTCCCAGCACTCACATGGTGGCTACGAACCCTCTTTAACTCCAGTTCCAGGGGAATCTGTAGCCCTCTTCTGACCTCTGCAGCACTGCATGACACGGGTGCATTCACATACATGCAGGCAATACACTCATACACAAAAAATAAAAATAAAATATTTTAAAAAATTCTCAGACAAAATTTTAAGTAGTTTCTAGTTTGTTTTTCAGTATTATATTTCAAATGCACAATAAAGCTCCAGATTACAAAGGATATTATTAAAAGTACTTACCTTCTGATAAGCAGAACTAAGAACCAGACAAGGTGAATGGCAACTTCAATTATTGCTATAGTCTACTTATACTACTTATCTTTAAAAACACAAAATGTTTTATTCTTAAAATTCAAACAAAACTCAACAATTTAGAATTAAGAATACTTGCTATATTTACAAGTCCCACATAAGCTCAAGCCAGACAAGAGCCTAGCATAAATGTGTGAAGCAGTAAGAAAATCCAACCCTACCTGAAGAAGCATTAGCATCAATGGCTGCTGGGAGGGGGAAAGTCAGTCTTAAGGGTGGGACTCTGGGTAGGTTGACCAGGCTCCAGTGGATGAACCCACACCAAACAGTAATTGGGACACAAACCTGATTCTATAGGAACATATGTGTTTGTGTGTGTACACACACACACATATATATATACATATATGTGTGTGTATATATATGTCTATGCATATAATTATATCAGAGTACTGGAAATTTGTAAAGTGGTAGTAAGGGGGAATGCAGATAGTGGAGAAGAGTCAAATATGATCAAAATATATTTAATGAAATTCACAGAAATTCAATGAAAAGGAAAAAATTAAGTTTTTTTTTTTAAATAAGAAAGAATACTTGCTATAATCCTGAGTAGGAAATTACTATAAGACATTAAGATAAAATACAAAGTGGCATCCCATCCCATGGGCTCAGTAAAGTGTCTACTTACTATGCACAAATGACTGGGTTCAATTTCTAGACCAGCGAAATGAAAAAAACAAAAACAAAAAAATGGCTTTCCAAAGCCTTAAAAGCCTATGCACAGCTAGAAGTGGTGGTGCATGCCTTTAATCTCAGTACTTAGGAGGCAGAGGCAGGTGGATCTCTGTGTGTTCAAGGCCAGCCTGGTCTACATAGGAAGTTCTAGGACAGTTGGGGCTACAGGGAGGCCCTGTCTCAAAAAGACCAAAAATGTCCACACTATAATCACATACTGTTGGCATTAGCTCACTACCAATTTCTTCTTTGTTTTATAATTTGGGCTTTAGGGCTGGAGATGAGTTCAGTGGTAGAGTGCTTACCCTGCAATCACAAGGCCCTACATTCAATTCCCAATACCTAAGTAAAGAAATTGGGCATCATACCACTGTATCTCATTAATCTGATTATAAGCCATCAGATTACAATGTATGTAATGTACTATAAGCCAGAAATTAAAATGATTTTTCTTAGCATGTCTTTATTTCCTATCTTTTAAAACGTGTTTCTCAGGGCTGGAGAGAGAGCTCAGTGGTTAAGAACATTGAATGTTCTTGCAGAAGGCCCAGGTTCGAATCCCAGCATCCGCATGGCAGCTAACAACTGTCCGGTAACTCCAGTTCCAGGGTATCCAACAACCGCTTTTGTCCTCTGTGGGCAATGCATGACACGGGTGCACTTACCTACATGCAGGCAATATATGCATACATGTAAAAAATAAAAATAATAAAAAATGTGTTTCTCACAAAGGATGTAATTGGAATTTGCACCTTAATCATCAATTTCACAGCATCTCATTTTAGCATTCATTTATTCTTTACATAGGTTCACTCTATGTAGCCAAGATGGGCTGGGATCTTCCTGCCTAAGCTTCTTAAATATTGGGATCTTAGACACGTGGCGCTTGTGCCTGTTAAAGATTGTAACAGAATTCAGGCCACTCAAATATACAGTAACAAATAACACCTAATTTATTTTCCTAAATATGAACTGTATTCCTTTCTTTTTAATAAATAATATATTTACACGGTTGTAAAATCAAATCCTTACCTGTGGTTAGTCTTTCTGGGTATAAGTAATGTCCCTAGTTTATTGTATATCTTGCCACAGGTATCTTATGCACATATAAGAAGATAGTTTTCCAGGTACATTTTCTTTTATGGACAGAAAAGCAAAGACCATCAGGACAAAACTGGGTAAATTTCCAAAAGTAAACACATCGGTATAATTAGCACTCAGATAAAGATGGCTATCAAAAAAATTTGAGAATCCCTTTCTATGTCACTCTCCTCTAAATTTCTGATACCAGGAATTAATTTTCTCTGAGTTATTTTTGAATCTTTGCATTTCCATATATATATATATTTTTTTTCTTTCTTTCTTCCAGTCAACTGCTTGTTTACACAAATAAGTTCACATGGAATTTTTTTTTTTTAACTACTTTTTGTTTTCTTTTTCAAGAGAGGGTCTTGTTGCATATCACTGGCTGGTCTCAAATTTTCAGTGATCCTTATATCCTTGCCTCCCAAGTGCTGGAATCATAGGAATATTTGCAACCAGCCCAAGACAGAGATGAATATGGCCAAAATCAAAATCGCAACTTACTTAATACCTTAGACCTTTTTTTTGGTTACTAAATAGTGTATTTCCTTTGTTTTTTTTTCATCTTTAAAATTTATTTTTATGTGTATGAGTGTTATATTGGCATGTGTGTAAATGCACCTGTGTAATACAGTGCCCATGGAGGAAAGAAGAGGGTGTCAGATCCCCCTGGAAGAGGAATTAAGGATGGTTGTTAGTGGGTGCTTGGATTCAAACCTACGTCTTCTGGAAGACCAGCCAGGGTTCTTAAAAAATGGGGCCATCGTACCAGCACCTCTTCGTTATTTTTTTCAATGTGTATGAGTGTTTTGCTTGCATAATATGTAGTTGCACCATGTACATGCAATACCTTAAGAAGTGAGAAGAGGGTGCCAGATGCCCTGGAACTAGAGTTTTGGTTGTGCCGGGAACCAAAACCCAGTCCTCTGTAAGAGCAGCCAGTACTCTTAACTGCTGAGCCACCTCTACACTCCCAGACTGTATATTTACCAAAATGAACTTTGAGTAAGATAACATGGTATCCCAACCTCAAAAGTCTGGGCACACCCAGGGCCTGCAGGACCTGCTGCAGGCCTCTCTCCTACCCGCAGGGCCCTCTCCGGTGTAAATCCATCTCGCCCTCTGCACCTTGACTCCCCCAGCCTCATTCACCCTCTCCTCTCCCCTGCTGTTCTCTCCTCCTAATTTGGGTCCTGTCCCATTCCTTGTCTTGGGGCCCCAGACACCTGGGGAACCAATACTGCTTCT
>NW_008345226.1:2569885-2570634 GCF_000622305.1 Nannospalax galili
CCTCCCATCTCCCCCACTAGTCTCTCCTAGTTTGGGTCCTGCCCCATTCCTTGTCTTGGGGCCCAGCCACCTGGGGAACCAATACTGCTTCTGATCCTTTTCATCCATACCAACTCAGTGTCTTCTCTGGGCCCCAGGAGCACTGCTTCTGGGCCTGGCCGGACCCTCACCTCCCTATGCTTCCCAGGGTCTTAAAGACCCTACTCAGGCCTCTCTCTTACCCACAGGCCTCTCTCTGGGGTAAGTCCATCGCACCCTACATGCCTTGACTCCCCCAGCCTCATTCACCTTCCCATTTCCCCCATAGGTCTCTCCTCCTAGTTTGGGTCCTGCCCCATTCCTTGTATTGGGGCTCCAGACACCAGAGGAACCAATACTGCTTCCTGATCGTTTTCATCCATACCAACATAGTGCCTTCTCTGGGCCCTAGGAGCACAGCTTCAGGGCCCGGCCCCACCCTCACCTCCCTCTGCTTCCCTGGGCCAGCACCACCCGCCAACCTCTTTCTGGGACTCGGGGGCTGACCTTTCCTCTTCCTGATCCTTTGCATCCAGACCAACCCAGCTCCTCAGTAAAGTCCCCAGGAGTCCTTGGGGCCTCTTCTCGCCCCATCTGCCTTTGCATCTCTGGGTGGCACAGCCACCAGCTGCCCTAGACTAGCATCTTTCCTGGGCCAGTCTCCCAGGCCAGTCCAACCTCCAAATTCCTGAGGCCAAAATCGTTCCTGGAGGGATCCAGACCTTAGGAGA
>NW_008345226.1:2571395-2574900 GCF_000622305.1 Nannospalax galili
TTTCAGTGCAAACTATGAAAGCCAGAAGAGCCTGGACCAAAGTATCCCCAGTTTTAAATGACCGCAGATGCCAACTCATTTACTATACCCAGCCAAAATGTCTATTATAGTCGAAGGGGAAAGAAAAATCATCCATGACATAAATAGGCTGAAAGAATTCATGTCCACAAAACCAGGCCTTCAGAGAGTTCTGGAAGCAATACAAAGAGCTGAAGAAAAGAACAGCCATACCTAAGGGGCAACAGAAAGAAATGTAATGAAGGCATAACTGTGGAAAGGCACAGCTACACCAAGATTGTGGACAGAAATAAAAACAACAGGAATCAGTACACATCTTCATTAATAACTTTAAATATTAATGGACTGAACTCCCCAGTCAAAAGACAGAGACTACGTGAATGGATTACAAAACAAAACCCATCTTTTTATTGTCTGCAAGAAACTCATCTCACTTTCAAGGACAGACACTATCTCAAAGTGAAAGGATGGAAAATTATATACCAAGCAAATGCCACTGAGAAAAAGCAGGTATAGTAATACTAATATACAGACTACGTGAATGGATTACAAAACAAAACCCATCTTTTTATTGTCTGCAAGAAACTCATCTCACTTTCAAGGACAGACACTATCTCAAAGTGAAAGGATGGAAAATTATATACCAAGCAAATGCCACTGAGAAAAAGCAGGTATAGTAATACTAATAGGTGACAAAATAGACTTTAAACTAAAACTAATCAGAAGAGATAAAGAAGGCCACTTCATTTTGATCAGAGGAACAAAAAATCAAGAAGATATTACAGTCATGAACATATATTCACCAAACTCTGGTGCACCCAACTTCATAAAAACAATACTACAGGACTTTAAGACCCAGATTAGCCCCAACTCATTAATAGTAGGGGACTTCAATATCCCACTGTCTCCATTAGATAGGTCAACAGAGCAGAAAGTTAACAGAGAGACATCTGGATTAAACAATACCGTATATCAAATGGAATTAACAGACATCTACTGAGTATTCCACCAAAGCGCCAAAGGACACACTTTCTACTCAGCACCCCATGGAACCTTCTCCAAAATCTACCATATACTGGGGCACAAAACAAAGCTCATCAAATACAAAAAGTTGAAATAATTCCATGTGTTCTATCAGACCACAATGCAATAAAGCTTACAAACAACACCTGAAGAAGCCCTAACCACCACATGAACACATGGAGATTAAACAACACACTCCTGAATGGTGAATCGGTCAAGAGAGAAATTAAGAAAGAAATAAGAGTATTCCTGAAATTAAATAAAAAAGGACAATAAACAAAAGAAAACCTCTGGGACACGATGAGAGTGGTCCTTAGAAGGACGTTTATAGCTCTAAGAGCCTACATCAGAAAATCAGAAAGAACACAAATAAATGACAACACTGCAATTCAACATACTTGAAAAGAAACAACAAACGAAACCCAAACCCAGCAGACAAGAAGAAATAACAAAAATCAGGGCAGAAATTAATGAATTTGAAACAAAGAAAACAATACAAAGAATCAAGGAAGCCAAGAGCTGTTCCTTTGAACAGACAAACAAGATTGACAGACCACTAGCCCAGTTATCCAAAAGAAAGAAAGAGCACCTGCAAATCAAGAAAATTAGAGATGAATGGGGAAACATCACAAAAGACACCAAAAAGATACAGAACATTATAAGGTAATACTTTAAAAACCAATATGCTACTGAATGTGAAAACCTAAAAGAAATGGAAGGATATCTAAAGGCATGGGAAGAACCAAAACTAAACCAAGAAGAGATTAACTGCTTCAACAGACCCATAACACAAAAAGAAATTTAAACAGTAATACAAAACCTCCCAACTAAAAAAAGTCCAGGACCAGATGGATTTACAACAGAGTTCTACCAGACATTTAAAAGGGATCTACATCCAATACTACTTAATTTATTCAAAAAGGCTGAAATGGAGGGAGAACTTCCAAATTCCTTGTATGAAGCCAGGATCACTCTAACACCAAAGCCAGGTAAAGATACAACCAAAAAAGAAAACTATAGACCCATATCCTTAATGAACACAGATGCAAAAATTCTCAACAAGATACTTGCAAACCGCATACAGACACACATCAAAAAGGTCATCCACCATGATCAAGTCGGCTTTATCCCAGAGACGCAGGGATGGTTCAATATATGTAAGTCAATAAATGTCATAAATCATATAAATGGACTCAAAGACAAGAACCACATGGTCATCTCAATAGATGCAGAGAAGGCCTTTGACAAAATTCAGCATGCATTTATGTTCAAAGTCCTAGAGAGAATTGGACTGGAAGGAATAAACCTCAACATAACTAAAGCCATATATAACAAACCCACAGCCAACATCATTCTAAATGGAGAGAAACTGGAAGCATTCCCATTGAAATCAGGAACCAGACAAGCTGTGCACTATCCCCAGTTCTCTTTAACATAGTACTTGAAACTCTTGCAAGAGCAATAAGACAAGAGAAGGAAATTAAAGGAGTAATGATTGGAAAAGAGATCAAATTATCCCTTTTTGCAGATGATATATTATATTTAAGGGACACCAAAAATTCCATCAGAAAACTCCTAGAAATTATTAACACATTCAGTAAAGTGGCAGGTTACAAAATTAACTTACAAAAGTCTATAGCCTTTCTATATACCAATAACAAGCAATCAGAGAAAGAACACATGGAAACAATCCAATTCACAATACCTGCAAAATAATAAAATATCTTGGAGTAAACCTGACCAAAGACATTAAAGATCTCTACAATGAAAGTTTTTCAAATCTTTAAAGAAAGAAATTGAGGAGGACATCAGAAGATGGAAGGACCTCCCATGCTCATGGATTGGAAGAATTAATACTATGAAAATGACCATCATACCAAAAGTCGTATATAGATTCAATGCAATGCCAATCAAATACCCCATGACATTTTTCACAGAATTGAAGAAAACAATCCTAAGATTCATATGAGAGCACAAAAGACCTCGGATAACCAAAACAACCCTGAGCACTAAGAGCAATGCCGGGGGGATTACTATACCAGATTTCAAGCTGTATTACAGAGGTACAGACATAAAAACAGCATGGTACTGGCACAAAAATAGACCCATAGACCAATGGAACAAAACTGAAGACCCAAATATGAGTAAATGCAATTTCGGCAACCTGATATTTGACAAAAGGGCCAAGAACATTAACTGTAGGAAAGATAGCATATTCAGCAAATGGTGCTGGCAAAACTGGATCTCCACTTGTAGAAGAATGAAATTAAACCTCTATCTTTCAACATGAACAAAAGTCAATTCCAAATGGCTCAAAGACCTCAATGTAAAGCCTGAAACTCTGAAGCTATTAGAAGAAAACACTGGGAAAAACCTACAAGATATAGGTGTAGGATTTTCTAAACCTGACATGAATTGGTCAGGAAACAAGGACAAGAATTAACAAATGGGACCTCATTAAACT
>NW_008345226.1:2575122-2578798 GCF_000622305.1 Nannospalax galili
CCTGGTGGGGATGCGAATTGGTTCAACCCCTATGGAAAGCAGTGTGAAGAACTCTTAAAAAACTACAAATTAACCTACCATTTGAAACCCAGTTATACCACTCCTTGGCATATACCCAAAGAAATCATCCTATTGCAGAGACAGTTGTACATCCATGTTTGTTGCTGCTCTTTTCACATAGCTAAGAGATGGAAGCAACCTAAGTGTCCCTCAATTTATGAGTAGATAATGAAAATGTGGTTCATTTATACAATGGAGTTTTACTCAGCAGTAAAGAAAGATAAAATCATGCAATTTACAGGTAAATGGATGGTACTAGAAATTGTTGTACTAAGTGAAGTAACACAGACTCAGAAAAAAAATCAACATATGTTTAACTACAGGAACCAGGATAATGGAAAGGGAACAAGGAGGTAAAGGAAAAGAAAGAACCTGAAAGAGAAAAACAGTAGCAAACAGGATTTAAAGGGAGATATGGATAAAAATTAGGTTAGATTAAGGGAGGGGGGAGGGAAGGGTATACAAGGGGATAAGGGGAAAGAAAGAGCTCAAGAGAGGTAAGACCATAGGAGAAGGGTATTAGTAAGGGAGAAAGGGGGGAAATGGAGGCACCTTAAATGGGAAAACCATGATGGAGGGGTGAGACAACGTGAGAGATAAACAATGTCTAGCTAGTTTTGAAAACCAGAGGGAACCATATTACTCCTACAACCTACTGACAAATTATACATAGCAGATCAAGAAACAGATGTCTAGGTAAGGTTTATCTGAGAACAACTGGTCTTTACTGAAGTTTTATCCACATGACACACAGTAATTAAAAATACCAGACTGGTGGAACTAACCTTCTTAGGTGTTTAACAGACGTACTTTGAGGCCTATAATAATTTGGTCAGAGGGACATAAAGGACAACTTTTTGCTTCTTGCCCTCCTAGATCGACTAGTTCCAGGGGACTATAAGACTCTCCCAAAATGTCCTATAATGGTGGTAGGTCACCTGTCCTCTTGCTCAAGGAGGTCGAGGTGACCCCACCAGATGGACTTGAACCAGTGTCCAGTCTATAAAGTGGAGGGTCAACAAGAGGAATACTTTCTTCCATGCTTCCAAGTGAAGCCAACCATGGTCCAGCAGGGCCTTCGACTTACCTTCACGTAGGCGGAACTGGTAAAAGCAAGGAGCCAGGGGCTCCTCCCAAACCCATGTGACCCCTGAGGAACAGATCCTCAAACGACCTTAAGAGTAAAAATAAATTGGTTTATTAGGGCCAACTGTATAGCCTTAAACACCCAAAAGGAAAGTATAACCAAAGGTTAAAGGGGCCAATATAATTTCATAAGAGTCTATATGTATAGCTAAAGGCTACATAACAAGCAACAATGCCAGACAGGGGATACCTTTTGAGCTGTTGGCCAGGGTGGCCAAAGGGATTACCAGATAGTAACCCAGCATAGAACTGGGAAAATGAACAGCAGACTCCAATCTTATCCAAAGGCATACTGACAACTGATTACTACTAGATGAGGAACAGCTGACCCTCCTAAAACAAAGACCTCTAGATAGGCTGACACAGGAGACAGTAGCAGGGATATCAGAGTATAAGGGCTCTAGTGAGGGGAGGGAGGCTATGGGAGGGTGCTATCCGGGAAGTGGGTGTAAAAATAAATAAAATTTAAAAAAATTCTTCAAAGCATAAAAATTTGCTACTTAATAATTAGTAGATGTGAGAAACATTACCACTGAAATCTACCTGATTACTTTATATCCATGCTCAGATGCCACCGAGCTCACAAAGTAACAGACTGTGACTAGTAATAATCAGATATATAAAGATTAAAACGCATGTGCATCTTAGTGTCAATTGTATTAAAAATGAATTTTACTGTATGAAACTGTGTATTTTAATAATGAAACGGAGATCTTTTTTAAAGTTTAAAACCTCATTTAATTTTATGTCTTATAGGGTTTATACTGAGTACAATATTGTATAACTGTATTAATTCAACTGTAAACCTAAAAATTTACAGCCAATTTTTGAAAGAGATGGATCTTAGCTTTGGAAATTGTTATTGAATTATGTCAATGTTGTTGTAATAAAATGCTTCTTCTAATTATATGGTTATTAAATAAATAATTTCAAAAAAGAAAAAAAAGGTGGCTGGGTCAGCAGAGTAGAATCCATTCAGGTTTGGGCAGTTTGAAGTAGATGTGTTTCCAGGAAAAAAAATCCAAGGTAATTACTGCAAAAACTGGTAACATTTATTCAGAATAAAAGAAGAAATCACAACAAATCAAACATTTTAAGAAACTAAAAACACAAATATCACAAAAGGCAGAAATATGATTTTTAATTTATTGTTGATATGGTGATGCTTTTAAAATTATCTCTTCATGTAACAACTTTGAGATATAGTTTTTCAAGGAAAGAGAGGTAACTCAGTCTAATCGCTGATTAAAATTCTAACTTATTCTACAAAAAAAAAAAAGGTTGGGGTACACTTGCTTTATACATAAAAAACAAAACAAAACAAAACAAAACCCTTGCTACTAAATGATATATTTTGAAAGTCTCTTATTGGTTTAGAAAAAGTTGCAGTACAAACACTTATGTCTGACTGTATGAGCTAACAAGTATGATTCTATGTCAAATTCAGTTGCAATTTATTCATTGTCATTTCTGGATAATATACCAATACAAAAATTGACTACAACTTATCTGTATCACTGCTGATGGCATTTGGGTTAGTTAGTAGTGATGCTCCCATGTTTTGTTCATGTGTTTTTCTGAAAATATTTATCTAATTCTTTAAGATAAACACCTAAAGGTGGAATTACTGGGTCACCGTTTATAAATATGCCCAACATTGGTCAATACCAGTTTTTACAAATGGTACTATGTAAAAATTAAATTACGTTTGGTGTTCTTCCCACTTTTTAAACCATTTGGTCAGTGTACAGTGTTATTCTATCATTTCCTTGAAAATTAAACAAAAGTGAGCAACTGTTTCTGATTTTTGTGTCTGTGTGCACGCAGTTGTGTATGGAAGCCAGAGGACAATTTCAGCTGTCATTCTTCAGGAGCTGTCTACCTTGGTTTTTTTTTGAGTCAGGCTCACAATTTAGGCTAGGCTGGTTAACCACAGGAATCTGCCTATTTCTACCTCCCCAGCACTGAGATGAAAATAGGCATTTGGGAGGGAGGCACCACTCCAGGATTTTTTTTTTTTTAATTGAGTTTTGGGGATCAAACTCAAGTCTTTATCCTTGGGAAGCAAGTCCTTTAATGATGACTTATCACCCCTCAGTTCAAGCATTTCATATTTACAGATCAATTTTTTGTTGTAGTTAAGGAATCCACTGGGCTTGGTAACCAACCCCTAGACCCCAATTTATATGTAAAACCTTAAAAAAAAAAAAATCCAAAACAAAACTCTTGTTGCTAAATGATATGCTTTACGTGTCTTTAATTGGGTATATGTATTCTGGCTATCATTTTCCAGCCAGTGTATTCCCTTTTAGTTCTATTACTCTTTCCACGAGCAGAAATTTTTAAATTTTAATGCCGTCAACTTTTCAACTTTCCCCTGTAATAGGTAGCACTACTGGTTCCTGCTGAAGAATATCTTTGTCTAACCTAGGGCAGTGAAAATATTCAGATGTTTCTTTTAAAGCTTCAC
>NW_008345226.1:2578854-2591898 GCF_000622305.1 Nannospalax galili
CATTTAAATTCATGTGTATGTTTTGAACTTGGTGTGATGTAGGGGATCAAGAACTTTATAGTCCATATGAATATTTAATTGACCCCACTGTCATTTACTGAAATAACTACACTTATAACTTTACACTTATAAGGAGACCAGTTTGTACTCTAGTCTGGTCCACTGAAAGTACTCCAACTCTATCATAACTTCATATTAAGTTTTGAAATCTAGTAATTTAAATGTTCCAAATGTTCTATTTTAGGATAATATCTTAGTTACTTTTCTAGTTGCTGTGATAAAGTACCTTGACAAAAGCACCTGACAAATCCAGCTTAAGGGAGGTTCTTCTGGCTCACAGCTCAAGGTTACTACATTCCATCATGGTGCAGGAGCATAAGGCAGCTGGTCACATTATATCAATTCAAGAAACACTGTGAGGAGTGCTTATGCTCAGCTCACTTTCTCCTTTTAGTATAGTCCAGGATCCCAGCTCAGGGAATGGTTGTTAATCACAGGGAATGGGTCAACCTACCTCTATTAACCTAATCTCCCATAGGCATGCTCATTAGCCCATCTCCATGTGACTCAAGAGCCCATCAAATTGACAACTGTGATTAGCCATCACAGATAGTCTTGGACATGTATGTATCTATAAATTTAATAAGGATCTCAATTCATAATACATAGAACCAAAACACTGGGCTGGCAAGATAACTCAGTGAGTAAAGGCACTTGCTAAGACTGATGACATGCATTTGACTGCCAGGACTGACATGGTAGAAGAAGAACACCCAAAACAACAAGAGTTTGAGAGAGCAGACCCCAGAGAGCCCTGAGCAGTACCACCTTCGCCACTGCCAACCTAGTTGCCATCACATCCAGGGAGGAGCCCGGGATATAGCAGCCACTGGTGCCAGTCACTATCACTGCAACCATAAGCAGGGAGGCCAGAAGACCCAGGACCTGCCCTCAGTGTCAGCAAGTCAGACAGTACAGGCAGCACTGGGGTGGCTTCACATTGATGGGGCCTGCCAGTGGGAACAAAAAGACGATCAAAAGGAAGGTTTTGAGAACAATCAAATGGTTCAATGTAAGAAATGGATATTGTTTCAATGGAAATGATACCAAGAAAGATGTTTTTGTACACCAGACTGCCAGAAGGAAGAATAACCCTAGGAAGTACCTTCACAATGTAGGAGACAGAGAAACTGTGGCATATGATGTTTCTGAAGAAGAAAAGGGTGCAGAGACAGCAAATGTTACAGACCCTGGTGGAATTTCAGTTCAATACATGTACTAAGGCAGCAGATTAAAACCATTATAGATGCTATTCATGTCATAGGGGTCCTCCATGTAATTACCAGAAGAATTACCAGAATAGTGAGAATGGGAAAAGACGAAAGTTCTGCGATAATGCTTCTGAAGGCCATGCTCAAGAACAAAGGCCTTACCACAAGCAAAGTTTCCAAGCTTGCTACATGTGGAAACCCTATGGGTGTTGATCACAGTATTCCAGCGCTCTTGTGCCGAGAAGTGATAGAGGGTACTGACAACCAGGTGCAGGAGAGCAAGAGTGAAAATAAGTATCTGGGTTACAGGTCACAATTCCGCTAATGCAAATGCTCAGGGAACTCTATACTATAACATGGCAAAGCGACAAAAGCAGCTGCTCTTGAGGTGGAGCAGGGTAAGGCTGAGTAAATGCCAGCTTACCATCTCTACCATCATTCAGTTTAGTCATCCAACAAGAAGAAATGAATACCAATGTCTACCAATAAGAAATGAACAAAAGACTGGAGCTGAACACCATACATGCTTACTCTTTGTTCAATGACCAGGCATACTAGAACTATCTGCATTGTCTATGCAGCATGGGTTCTTTAAAATTATTTTTACCTAAAGAGGTCTCTTTTTGCTAATGTTAAACACATTTTTGAAAAAAAGCCTGGTTTTTCTCAATACATCCTTAAAGTATTTAAAATTATTTCCCTTAAAGTTTTTAAATTGGAGGCTTGTTTCTACCTGCTAATAAAGGTCTTAAATAATTAAAATATCAACAACTCCCATAAAATCAGGGCTAAGGTTAGCTCAAGTGCTATAGCACTGCAATCCCTAGCCTGCCAAAAGGGTGGGGGGGGGAAAGATTTTTAAAAAAAATTAAAATTTGCTGAGTTTTAATTGACTACATGTTCTGAAGTTTTCCAGTAAACAAACTACAAATATATGTCTTATGTTTTTCTCAATGTTTTATAATTTCATAGTGAAGGCTTTGTTGGAATTTTGCCCTAAGATCTTAACTTATTAAAAAGACATTAAAATGACATATTAAAACTTTTCTTTTTGTCATCAGAAGATGTGTTTATAGGAGCTGATCTTATATCCAAGGACCTTGCTAGAGAAATTCAATTAATTTGTCTATATAGATTTTAGGTTTTCTATACTCAAATAAGGTTATTTGAACAGCAAGTTTCATTTCATAATTTACAACTTCTAAAACTTTTATTCATTTAGTTTGCATCACTGGGCTGGTTAGCACACATACTCTTTTATTCTTTTTTTTTAACTTTTAAAAAAAATTATTGAGAATTTCATACTTGCATATAAAGCGTTTTGATTAAGTCAATGCCACTCCCTCCCCTCCAACCTCTCCCATATCTCCCTATCACTTTTTCCAGGAGAGTTAACTTCATGTATTCTTTTTCTCTTTTTTTTCAAATGGGGCTTTTTGCTACTTTTAACATTCCCCCCCGAAGAGGTAACCCTAAAATGTGTTAGGGATTAGATAAGAGCTCCCAAATAATTTGACAGTTTGGCCTTTGGACAGAGTATGTTGCTAAGAGGTACTCTTTTATTCTTAATATCAAGTTCTCATGGTTTGCAAGTAAGAACGATGACAGACTAGTTTTTCTGGCAGTGACCCTAAGAGGGAAATGTCTGATTATTCCTAGTTAGCCAATTGTGCTGGATAGCTTTAGTGTCAACTTGACACACCTGGGTTGAGGGAGCCTCAATCTGGAAATTGCCTCTATTGGACTGGCCTGTGGCCATGTCTGAGGGGCATCTTCTTGATGAGTGATGTGGGAGGGCCCAGCCCACTGTGGGTGGTGCCACCCCTGGGCAGGTGGGCCTGTGTTGCATAAGAAAGCAGGCTGAGTAGGGGCCAGGGGAGCAAGCCAGTAAGCAGCATTCCTCCATGGCCTGTGCTCCAGCTCCTGCCTCTAGGTTCCTGCCCTGAGTTCCTACCTTGGGCTCCCTGATGAACTGCATGCGACCTGGGAGATGTAAGACAAATAAACCCTTTCCTCCCCAAGTTGGTATTGGTCAGAGTATTTTGTCACAGCAATGAAGAACAAACTAAGACACCAATTTTTTAAATTTTTGAATGTCTCATTATGTAGCCTAGGCAAGCCTAAATATTGAGATCTTCCTGCCTGTCTCCAGAGTACTCATTAGAGGCCTGTGCCATAAAACCAACTTTAGCTAATATTTATCATGAAAGGGTATAAAAGCTTTTCAAATGCTTTTCTTTCTTAAATGAAATGACATTATTTTTGTTTTTTTCTGTTAATGTCAGAATTTACATTACTTTTCAAATGTGAAACCACCTTTGTATTCCTAGAATACTTTTAATGACTAATGAAATGATTCTTTTAAAATACCTCTGGTTTTGCATTAATGTTATTATTTAGGATTGCAACTACACTTATGAATGATATTTTCTGTAGATAGCCTTGCCCATTTCCCAGTTTGTTTCTCTGTGATTCCTGGGCATATGCGAAGATTTGAGTGGTCAGTTATTTGCTCTGGCTGCCTTCTGCGATGCCTCCCCAACCATGTGACTATAAGGGCTTCCTTTTTTTTTTTTTTTAATTTTATTTATTTTTATTTTATGTGTATGCGTATATTGCCTGCATGTAGGTAAGTGCACCCATGTGGTACAATGCCCACGGAAGTCAGAAGAGGCTGTCGGATCCCCTGGAACTGGAGTTACAGACAGTTGTTAGCTGCCATGTGGGTGCTGGGATCTGAACCCGAGTCTTCTGCAAGAACAACCAGTGTTCTTAACCGCTGAGCCATCTCTCCAGCTCCAAGGGCTACTTTCTTTAAGCTGCCTTGGTCATGGTATTTTATCACACCAACAGAAAGTAACTAATACATTGTTTCATTCCAGGAATCCTTACAAAGCAATTATATTACACAGTCCTAGTCACACTATTATGATCCACTTAGATAAGAGTTTTTATACTGCTTACGAGAAAGGAATTTTAGACATTCTGAGGTTTAAAAAAATATAAGATATATTGTCAGAGAACTTCATCTTCATCTGATAATATAATCTAGAACAGACTCTGCTAAGTAACAAACAACAAAGATCTAAACAGAAAAAAAAATGAAAGCACTATTGAATACTCTTTGTACTATTTAAAATTATCTACTGTCTTCTAGAGTCTTTGCTTCAAACAAGTAGCTCAAACCCATACTAAACTTCTGTAAAACATTTTTAGAGTTAAGTCTGGCTTGGAATACAGCTGAAGTCCTATTCTGCAACAGAAACAAGTATCAATTACAACTGGATTATAGATCGACATGTAAAAGTTAAGAAATTGTAACACTTATTACAAAAGGTATTTGTGGGGCTGAAGATATGGCTCAACAGCTAAGAGCACTAGCTGCTCTTGCAGAGAACCTGGGTTTGGTTCCCAGCACCCATGTCCTAACAACTGTCCTAACTCCAGTTCCAGATCTGACACCTTCTCTGACCTCTGTGAACACTGCAAGACACAGGTGCACTCACCTACAAGCAGGCAATAAACACACACACACACACACACACACACACACACACACACACACACACAAAACTCCTAAATTCAAAATGAAAAAAAAAAGATATTTGCAAAAAGACATGTACATATATATATCTCCACTAAGAGTCTCAAATAGTTCAGGAGTAAGATGATATACAAATGGCTAATAAGCATGTGAAATATTATATTTTACCAATCATTAATGAAATATAACCTTAAACTATAATGTAATGCTACTATAGAACCATTAAGATGGCTAAAATGAAAAAGAAGGAAAATATCAAGTGTACTGACAAGAGTACAAAGTAATCGAATCTTCATATACCGGACTGAAGCCTTTGGAAACTTATATTACACTGCCTACTGAACAAATGTGTACCTATAAAACAGTGATTCCACTTCTAGGTACACTGGCCAGACAACACTTGTCTAGAAAATGGTACATACAAGAGTCTTCCCAGTAAACAATAGCCATCAAGGGTCTTAAACTATATGAAATATGGGGGAAGTCTCATGACATTAATGTTGAAGAAAGGTATTTTATGTTTAAGAAATACAAAAAGAAAATCTGATTTAACATATATGAATTCAAAATTAGGAAAAAATTGTGGTTAAAAAGTCATTAAAATGGTTGTCATCAGTAAGGCTAGTTGCTAACTAAGCAGTACAGAAAAGATTCCAGAGGACTTGTAATTTCCTCATTCATGACTTCAATATTGGTCACACAAATGTGTTCAGTTTCTAAATATTCAGAGAGCAGTGCATTTAGGCTTTTCTGTAATTTTAGTTTATTTAAAGTTTAAAGTTTAGAACAGGCTGGAGAGATGGCTCAGTAGTTAAGAGCATTGGTTGCTCTTTCAGAGGACCCAGGTTTGATTCCCAGCACCCAAATGGAGGCTAATAACCATCCATAACTCCAGTTGCAGTGGATCCAATGCCTTCTTCTGAACTCTGTGGGCAATGCACGACACAGGTACACTTAAACACATGCAGGCAATACACTCATACACATAAAATAGAAATATTTTAAAAAAAATATAGAACAAAATGTCATGTTTTTACATACCTTTGATGAAGAATCAGGGTCTTTTCCATTTAGAAGACCTAGTACTTGATTAAGACATGAAGAAAAGTGCTCATACCTAGGTTTAAAATTATACATTAAATGATAATGGGAAAAAACTGGAGGGTGGAAAAAGAGGAGTGGACTTGATCAAAACACATGTATGTATACATATATGTACAAAATACTTCAAAAAACTGATATAATAAATAGATTTGTAAGATATAAAGATATAAAATTTAACTATATTTCTTTTACCTTTTTTCATCTTCAAAAGTCTTACATTTTTATAGATATTATTGATTTATGATGCAGTTTTGTACACATTTCAACTTAAACTACGTATGTGAAAATGTAATTAACACAACCCAATGTACTGACTGTCATAGTATAGCAACGTAGTACACAATTGGTTACTCTTGTGATCTGATCTGAAACTGCAACCTCTAGCCACTGCCAAGCACTAGAGGGTGGAGAAATAATGTGCCCAGGACTTAGATTTGGATGTTTACCTTGATTATAAAAAGTACATAAGGTTGAAGGAAAAGTCAAAATTGAGCATATTTATAAAGATTAGAAAAGACCATTGAATGGAAGGCACTAAATAGATAAGGGAAATCAAGATAGAACAAAATGAGACTTACTGTACACAATAAGATATGCTTATGAGGGAGCTAGAGAGGTGGGTGGCTCAGTGGTTAACAGCACTGGCTGCTCTTGTTGAGGCCACGGGTTCAATTCCCAGCACCCACAGGGCAGCTGACACCCTCTTCTAACCTTTGTGGCATCTACTGACGTGGGTACATCTCCCTATATGCAGACAATACACTTATACATATAAAATAAAAATAACATATGAAAAAAAAATTTTAAAAGAAGATATGCTTATGAACACAATAAGCAAGAATGTGTAGAAAAACAAGTCTGACTAGGTACAAAGAAGGGAGCTCTAAGCAGGTGGAATTCTATTTTGTTTTTTCTGTCTATGAAACAAAGGTAAAAATCAGCTTTTCCAAGAAAGGCTACAAGAGGAAAGCAACATATAGTTGAGAGACATTGTTAGGAACCACGAAAAGGAAGCTGACTGAGAAAAAAATAAGAGGTCCAGCCCAGATACAGTCTTATGATTTTTCTCAAGCTCCAATTAGGAACCCATCATTATTAGACTCTGAAACAGATTGGGGTTTTAACAAATGGTAGCCACATTGGAAGCAATTCTTCGGATATATTCTGCAAGGTAGAATATGGTAGAAGCAAGGTAGGGAGAATGGAACCGAAAGATTTAAAGGACAATGTAATCTCACAGTGATACTAAACAAGATCAGCTTTCTGTCCTCTTGAGAGGCAGATACAACAGAATTTTTTAATTTGCTACAAAGTTTTTCTAACAGAATGGATAAATGAAGAGAAGATTGGTAAAGGGAAGATACTCTGGAAGGAAAAAAAAAAAGCCCTCATCCATGAAACTAAGGGAATACTTAATGTACTAGAGAGGCACCTGAAAACAGTCTTATCAACAGATGTTAAGGAAAAAAAGTGAAATGCTAATGTGAATGTGTCTTGGTATTGTATAATATCAGTTAACTATATACAGCAGTTAATTTTGCCCTACTCCTTAGGTTTTTGGTTTTTTTTTTAATTTCTTGACTTTGTTTCTGGAAGATCAGCGATTAGCTTAACATCCATCCACCTGCTGCTAAGACTCCATCATCTCTCTGTTCATGGCCATGGTAGGTTCTCAATAAACATGTTCCTGTCTTGAAAGCAATTTCAACAATTTCCTAATTTAAGATCCTAATGCAACTTAACCACTGGGGAAATTAACCTAAGATGATAAAAGGTCAGGAACTCTTGGAAAATAATTGCTACTTAGTGTCAAAATATAAACGATCACAAGAAACAGCTGTAAATAAGACATATGTTTCCATTTGACTTCATGACACAAAAGAGGTATGAGCCAAAGGAAACACTAAGCAAAAAACTTAAAAGTCATAGATACACTGACCTAATTATTTGTATGAAAAAATACATTTTCAAAGAATTACATTATTCCTAAAGACTTAAAACCAGTTTTAAAATAGACTGTTGAAAATGCCTGTATTTTAGAAAATAATATAACCCTACTGATGTAATACATAAGTTGAAACACACACACACACATTCTCTCTCAGTTTCTCTCTCTCAGTTTCTCTCTCTCTCTCTATATATATATATATTAGTTCAGGAAAGTAAAAACAATGAAAATTAAAAAAAAATAATTTAGTTCAATACACCTGTGAGTTACTTAAATCCAAGCTTACTATCTAAGAAGCTAGTATTAATCATCAATAACACATCTTACTTTAATAAACAGCAAAAAGAAGAGCTTGAAATTTACTAAAGCAAGTCATACCTGGTAAGATGGTCAGCAATTTTAGGATTCTTAAGGAGATCCATGAATAGGTCAACTGAATACTTTCTTGTTAGGGTACCATCACCATTTATAAGAATATTAAATATTAGTTGGAAAGTTTGGTGAATGTTTCGAGCATGGAATAACTTAAAAACAAATTAGGAAAATTAAATTACATACAAAAAATATAAGTTGACACCTTAATAATTTTTAAATTATAAACTCAAAGCGATCTTCATAAACAAAAATTACCTTTTCCCCCACCTCTTCATTTAGTGTCAAGCTGGATAATATTGAAAGTGCAAACACAACCACAGTCAAACTACTATGTGCTAGGAAGCTTATGAGAGTTCGATAAAAGGATTTCACATTACTCTGAGGGAGAAAATTAGAATAAAAAAAGTTAAATTTTGGCTGAAAAAGTATTAGACACAATTAGAAACTTACTGTAACTCTTTTAAGAAGTGATTCTTACTTTAAAAGATGAAGATTTTAAAGGGAAAGTTTAGAAAAAAGATAGATATGAATTCAAAGACTACTTGTTATAAATTTTTCTCTTATTTATTTATTTATATTTTTTTTTGTAAAGGTACAGAAATGGGTAAGAGGTGATTTTCTACACTTCCACACCTTACAACAAATAATTTAGATAGCAAATGAGAATGTCAATTTTAATAATTCAAAAGGGACACAACGAAGGAGAAAGAGCCACCTTAAACTCTTGTCTCAAGCCTTTAGCATTTAAGCTAATGAAAGAATGAAAAACTCTCCTAATTTTGGTGAAATGAAAACATTCAGCCAATTAGATAATTGGTCTTGTGTTATACATGTTGAGGCAGGAGTTAAAAATCTTTATTTATTAATTACCATTTAGGGTTGAGACTATTCTAGGGGTTAAGTGGAACGGGTACTTTCACATGTTGGTGACAGCAGCACAGAAGGTCTTGGTAAAGAATAGTTTCTAGATGGGAATTAGAAACAATTCAGAAATTAAAATCTCTGTATATATCCCCTCATTTCACTATACACAGAATGCTTTCTTTCTATAAATCCTTTCTAACATTCCCATGGCTCAAAATAAGTTCTACCTGCAAAGTAAGATCAAGACATAAAAATCCAGCACTTGAGGAATAAAATAGCACTTAATATCAAACAGGTAATTCTGAATAGTGTACAGCAGTGCAACATTCATAAAGTATCTTAAAGAATCTGTGAACTTTCTGGATTTAATATATTTCTAACTTCTAATAGCTAAGTAGTTACCTCATTTGAGTGCCTTTACTTTTGTTTTCCCCTAGGCGTTTTATGACAGGATCCATGTAGACCACGTTGGCCTCTACTCACTAAGTAACTGAGGCCAGCCTCTGCTGGCCTTGATGGGTGCCTTGCCTTTGTAGTATGTACTAGTTGTTAACGAGAGGCACTTATTCACGGATCTTTCAGGAAAAGTTGGCACTGGTAGTATAGAATCCCAAGGGTAGGTAAGTAAGAGCTGTCAGTAATAGACCTGCCTGCTAGTAACACAGAATAATTTTTCAATTCTTGCACTACTCAATATGAAAAATAGGGTTGCTAAGAAGCTTCAGAGATTAGTATTTGTGTGAATTCTTCATTTTTTCCATATACATAGAAACTAGAATGCCTTATGTTATTTATGTCAATTTGGTTCTACATTAGCCTTGATAGGTCAGCTAGATGGTCCTAACTTAAATTCTTAAAGAAAAACAGGGTTTGGGAATGTAACTCTGTAATGCCTTTCATGTGCAAGACCTTAAATTCCATACCAGGGATGGATGGGTACAGGGGGACTAAAAGAAAAAAAGAAAAACATGAGTAGGATTTAAAGTACAGAATCTACCACAAAACAAAATTTTTAAAAAGAAAAAAAACTAACAAAAAATTCCCTACTTACCAAAGTCTTTATGTGTGTTTGAACAGAAAGATTCTGCCGACAAAGATTTGCCAGTAATCCCAGACAAGGCATTGTTAACTCATTTTCAGAAGACTGGCTATTGTAAAGACAAAAAGCATGGTTATTATAAATTAGAATGACAGAGTAACACACATCTAAATTACTTCCTACATGTAAAAATGATTAAGACAATCATATTCTGAATAGCACGGGTCATTTTGAAACCAAATCATCCTATTCAACTGTATCATAGAAATATGGAAATAACTGACAGAGTGACCATGTGGTATTTCATCGTATTCACTTACTAAGAACATGCAATGTTCACCTTCATTAATATTTTCTTTCTAAATTGTTGAGTTTTAGTTATGAAAATTAAAGCTTCACTGCAATATTCAATTCTTGAACTCATCTAAGAAGAGGAAGCAAAAATTAATCTATGTTTTAAAAATTAGAAAACATTACCTAGGAAGAAATGATTTATCACAGTTTTAGCTTAAAAGTAAACCAATAAATTATTTGATTACGTTTTGTTGCATACTTACATATGAGCAATCAGGAATGTAATTAGGTCATCTATATTGACACCAGAATGGAATATCTTGACATTATAAGTTAACTTCTGCAAGAGTTGGATGCACTGAGGATAAGAAAATATACATGTGAAAACATAGTGTCTGTTCATGAAAATTGAATACTGCAAATATTTTGAGCACATCATTTTAGGAAGAAAATGCTAGGTTAAGAACTCTGCACTTTCCCAAGTTTAGTTTTATTTTAAAACACACAAAATGATGAGACAACTAAGAAACTTAGGACTCATGTCTTATTTTACACATTTTGACACATTTTATCTCACAGCATTCTCAGTGCTGTGGATTGAGCATGGCTTAATTACGTCCCCTAAGGGTCCACTGAGATTAAAGTCTTAGTCCTCAGGACAGTGTTATCAGAAGGTAGCAGACCTTTTGAAAGGTACGCTCTGGAAGGGGGTCCCTAGGTCACCAGCGATATGTATTTCCCATGTCACCCTGTTGGTAGTTCTCAAGAAAGGCAAATTATATAAAGGGAACAAGTTCCCAATATGTCTCCCTGTCCCTCTCCTGACATGTGACCATGTTTCCACCATTCTCATCTACCATGATTGCAGCCAAAAGAGCCTTTGTGAGGATTAAGCTGATACAGATGGCACATTCTTGAACCACCCAAACTGAGATAAATAAGCCTTTTTTCCTGATAAAATGAACTATTCCAAGTACTCACCTATAACACAAGGATGATTAGCATGGTCATCTGCCTTGTTCCCTTAATCACATTAAACTTGAATGAGAGTTGAATTAATTTTAAGATACCTCTCTCACATATTTTACCTCTATAGCTGCATGTCAATAATTGGTTGATCTTTTTCTTTCTTACAACTGACTAATTTTAGATTCAATGAAATCATGGGCATAAAAGCTTTCAAACTAATTAAAACTAAAACCATAGGTTTAAATTTTGTAGGATGCTTCAACAGACTAAGATTACATACCAGCCCAAATTATAATTTTAATATGAATATTTTATATTTCAAAATACAGATTATCTGTGTTAGTTAGTTACAATATTTATAAGTTAAGGGAGTTATGGTACAGGTGTGTTTATCTGTTCCCTTCTTGAGAAATAGTTAAATAGTTTATGTGTGTCCAACCAGTTCTTAATGAGAACTATGAACTATAGTGATTTGAATGAGAAATGTCCCCAATAGGCTCAAGTATTTGAATTGGTCCCTGATTGGTGACACTGTTTGGGGAGGTTATGAAACTCCTAGGACAAGGAATGTTACAAGAGGAAGTACATCAGTGGGCAGGCTTTGAGAGCTTACAGTCTTGTTCCAGTTTGCTCTCTGTTTTTGGCATGTGGTGAAGGATCTGATCTTTCAGATTCCTGCTCTGGTTGCCTCCTGCTATGCCTCCCCTGCCATGATGGACTGTTTATTCCTATGGAACTATAAGTCAAACACATTTTGGTCATAGTATTTTCTCAGAGCAACAAAAATTTCATATTTACTATACCACAACAGTTTATGAAAGCTATTACCAATTCTGATCTGAAAATAAAAGAAGGGGAATAAATCACAGTATACTGTGAGGATCTAGATACCTGTAACAACACTGAATCATTATTGAAAGTGCTGCTCCGACAAACCACTCCTGCCAGCACACTATTCAGATTGTATATATTCTGAAGACAGTCTCTGGTTTCATTGTCTACAGCTATAAGTTGAAAAGAAATGGCATTAAAATACATCATTTTTACATATAGTATTCATTGGACAAAAGTAAAACAACTTTCTTTTATATAAACATTTTCAAAGATAAAACATGATATGGATATTTACCTACATTTTGTTTTGTGAGACAGGACTCACTCAGAGGCATAGGCTGGCTTGGAACTCATTATGTAGCCCAGACTGGCATTGAACCTATGAAAACTCCTCTGTCTCAGTCTCAGGAGTGCTGAGATTACAGGAATAAGTCAGCATGGCTATTATATTAATGTCTACCAATTTCAAAAGTTTTAAATGACTTTTCTATATAGAATATCAAAGAAAAAAAATTGTTTTTCACCCTTGTGGAAACTTCACTGTTAAAACAATGTAACAGCTGCAGCTGGTGGTATATGCCTGTGATACTGACACCGTAGTGTAGGCACTGAGGTGGCTGAGGCAAGAGAATTTTGAGTTCTAACTTAGTCTGGGCTACACAGTGAGATTATCACCTAAACTTCTTTTATAAACCCAAAGACCTCTAAAATGTAAAGGCTATTACTTTAAAATATATAATTTAAATTAGAATTCCATATAAGATTTAATATAAATTAAATCATACTTTCATATATATGTTTT
>NW_008345226.1:2591916-2596916 GCF_000622305.1 Nannospalax galili
AGAAGGCTGGAGATAATGAATAAAAACTCATGTCATTTTATCCTGTATCTCTGTTATCTAACATGGTAGTGACCACTCTATCCATAGCTATTTACATTTAGTTTAATTAGGATTCAAGATTCAGTTCCTCAGACTTCAAATGCTTAAGGGTCTTAAATGCCAAGTGGCGATTCTACTACACAATACAAACTCCGAATATTTCTATCACTAAAAATAGTTTTATTGTTCTACTGAACAACGACACTCTATGCTAGTGTTTCTGGATTACTGGAGGTTTTTATACTAAACATACCAGAATTTGTGGATTTTTATTGTTTTTAAATTCAAAAGTAGAATTGCATTCCCCTGCATTCTTTTCTGCAGAATGTAGGAGTCTCAGATATGTGGCACATTGTTTGATCAAAGAAATCCCTAAGACTAACTCTAAAAGGTTCTACAATGAAGAAATCTTTTGAACGTGAATCATGCCTGAAGAGATTCTATAAATATATATGGCCTTTAAAAATATTCATAATCTTCCAAAATCTGAAAAAAATGTAAATACATTACCTAGTTGAGACAGCAAATTGGTAATACTTAAGATCAGGGAAGCAATTATGTTTGGGTCTTCAAGTAGTTCTACAAGGCAATTTATGCATTCACTCGGCAATATCTGATTTGATGTAAACAGTCGTGTGAGCTTTTGTCCAGAAATTACCTATAAAACAATAACCAAAGTTGTGTGTTAAGAGTTGGCAAATTTCATTTCTTCTCCAATTCAAATAAACTGTTTTTCCAAAGTGGTACTTAGTCACTTTCTTTCCCAATTTAGAAAATGCACACCTGCTGTTATCTCTACCCAGATACACAATCCCTCTCCAGCTAAACCAATCACCTGGATCTCAGTTTAATTTCCTCTAGAAAGCTTTTCCTAAGCCACTTACATCATCTAAGTTAATTTTACTTATTACACCAGGCATACAGTACATCACTTCTATTTAATGAATGAGTGAAATTTGATTATCTAGCAATATTTATCTTCTTTACTATAGTATACTGACCACAGACTAGGCTCTGTGCTCTAGAGCCAAAAGATTTATTCTTTAAGTCTAACAGACTCATTCCATCTGCTTTAAGGAGAATGGGATATGAAGCCCAATGGATAACCACATGATTATTCCTGAAAAGCTGAGCCTAGGAGTTAAGAGATTATGCAGAAACAATAAAAAGTTAATTGAGAATTCTTTTTTAAAGTAACCAAGGTACGTTTTTAGTTGTTTCCAAGGGAGAGAGACTTAATATCAGGCTGTACTAAAATTCAAACCGTTACTTTTGAATTATATTAAACAAGTCCTAAATACATACTTTAGGCTATCACACCTAAGTAGAGTGCTTTGGCATCTGTTTATTCCCTCTCTATAGCTCTCTTCTAGTTTCTCACTTACTATTTTTATTATAATACTTTGCTACTGAGTTTTCTACTATCTATTCCCAAGGAGAATGTATTTTAATTTTACTAATGTTTATAAGAATTAAAAAATAAGTCCAAAGATGAAATTGTAGATACTCATAATATATTTGTGGGTAGAGAACTTTCTGAGCATGGTCTCTTTCCTCTATTATTAATTTTAGCCCTCCAGAAGATAAAGACTTTTTCTGCTTTAAACATAATTCACTATGGGACTGGACTTGTATGTAAATAACATATAATCTAATATATAGTAATCACTTAATCCACGGTAAAAATTAAACACCTCTTAGTCATATACACTGTTTTAATGAAATTAATTTATTTTAGTAATAACTAATAGTTATACAGCACTTCAGTCTTAGGTACTTTACATATGCTAACTCTTTTCACTTTCATAATTATATAAGATAGGTGTACTGTTTTACTTTATATATGAATAAACTGCTGCACACACTGATGATAAAGTACAACTGAGATTTATAACCCAAAGAACTTGACCCTTAAATTTCTGCTTTTTATCACTAGTTACAAAGTTAGTGATGTGAAATTCATCATCAAAAAATGAAACAGCTCAGTTTAGCTCTGCCAATCAAATATAACTTGAAGCCAAGGTTTTACATGGTGTTATACAGTGAAAGTATTTCTGAAAGTTCAGAAGAATGAAAAATCCTTTAACATGATACACAAATGTGTATCCTCAGAAACTACTCTCATGAAGTTGGCATGAAGACATTCACCACCAAAAACACAGATTTTCCTCAAAATGGCAAAAATTAAGAAGTATGAAAACACCAAGAACAGGTGTGACTGAATGATGGCAATTCAATACACTGCTGCTAAGTAAAATGCCCCAGTCTTTCGGAAAACTGTTTTAACAGTTTGAAATAAAAGTAAACATAAGCTTTCCTATGACTTAATGATTCTGCTGACAGGTGTTTAAGAAAGGAGTGAATTTACCAACAAAACAATGTTTGAGGTACAATTTATTCATAATTCCATACATAACTGGAAAACAATGCCTATTGATAAGTAAATGTATATAACCTGTGGGTAAATTTATATAAACTCAGTAACACATAGTAATAAAAATAAAGTCCTCATTACATGCACAACCTGAATGGATTTCACTGATTATGCAGAGAGAACCAAGCCAGATAAAATGACGTTATTTGAGTTTACTTATCTGAGCTTTATTATGAAAAAAAAATCTATGGAGTACCGGAAACATTCTAGATCATGATACAGGTGCTAACAACATGAGTGTACACATGTCACTAACAAGTGAAAACCTAAAACGCTCTTTGTTTAAAGATTAAAGTGTTTTGCTGGGCATGGTGGCAGAGGCAGGAGGATCTCTGTGTGTTCAAGACCAGCCTGCAGGCCAGGTAGGGCTACAGGAAAACCCTGTCTCAAAAAGACCAAATAAAGATTAATGTGTTTTATGTATGGCATCTATGCTCTCAATTAAAAAAAGAAAGCTATTAGAAATAGTGACCTCAATCTAGTGCTTTTGCATAGGTAGAAGAGTTTTCAGTAAACTCCTTGAAAGTTTAGGTATACTGTATTCTAGGAGTAGAGACTTGAGCTCCAAATTTCATGGAAGTTTGTATCATTGTACTCGGTAACTGTTCATTCTCAAAGAGAGGTGATGTTTGGACTTATTTATTCAAAATGTTTAATTCTTAATTCATAAATAAAACCAAAGACCCCAGTTATCTTTTGACTTTTTCAGTCCACAGTGTTTGATAATGTCCTAATCAAGAAGCAAGGTTTTAAACATTCATTAGCTAAAATCTTAATTATTAGGTTTCTGGGATTGTGTTAGGGTAATAAAGAAAAATGTACTTAGAAGATGAGCATGTAAAATGGTAAGAGAAGTACCAGTAAAGCTTTAATGTAACAAAGACATTTATTACACTTATTTCATTAAAGGATGGGCTACCATACCATTCACAGTTACCATCTCTTTAAAATAAGTACAAATATTTTGCTAATTTTGGGTATTTTAATTTTGGTCACAAGGTTAAATAACAGAATTGTTCAAATTCAATTTTATGTTAACAAATCAAAAGATGTGACTGAGTATTAAAGCTTAACGGCTTTTTAAAAAGTTCTCTCTTTTTTTTGACACTGGGGATTGAATGAAACCGGGGTCTTGAGTTATGCTAGACAAGCATCTGCCAATGAGCTATATCTCCAGAAACATATTTTTAAATCTAAGAACCATAACAAATAAGATCAGATTAGAAGGCTAAAACAGACAATTGAAATCAGAATGAAAAAAAACCAGAACAGAAAGCAATTTAGCCCTTGAGAAGTAAAAACTGAGAGGAAAGTATCTTGGTAAAAAGATTACAATTACTAAGAAGGGTGGTTGTTTCTTAATTCAAAGGTTGAAATATCAGTAAGTTCAAATAAGAGCATTAAACAAAAGACCGAGATTATGTTGAGGGAAAAAAAATCGTTTTCAAGCGTAACTTCACCCCCCTCGATTTCAGAGAATGGCTGTACAGTAAAAGTGGCTTGGCTTCGAGGGAGAAGAAAACAAAACATCCAAAAACCCGCCAACAACAAGGAGCCTTGGCCAAGAGTTCTCCAGTACCAACCGCGCAAACTTGCAGACCTGCGGCACCGGGGCCCACCCGAGGGTCTAGACGCCTCTTCCCTTCCCAGCATCCTCCTGAATGCCTTTGCTCACCCGCCACCACAGCTCTGTCAGACTCCTACAGTGGCGCTACTGGCTCCCTTCAGGCGCCGCGCCCCCACCCCCCAGCTTTGTTGCCCCCCTCCGCCCGGTGCTTTGCCGCCCTCAGCGGTGTCCCTCCAGTTTGCTGCCCCCCCCCTCAGGGTTGTCGCCCCCTCCCCAGCGCTATCCCTTCCGTCCCACCGCGTTGGGGATGGCTGGAAGCGGTAGCTTCTCTGGTCCAGCGTTCCGAAATCCCTTACTTCCAAGTGCCTCAAAAGCTGCGTGGCGCTCGCCTCCGACTTAACGGCTTTGTACTGACTGATGCTCAGGAGCAAGGACTTCAAGGAGGCAGTGGAGTCCATCCCGACCTGCCTCCGACCACCACCTGTTCCACAGTCACCACCGCCGACTGCGCCAGAGCCTCCAGCTGTCACCGCGCTTTTTCGATTTTAGGCCGTACCCCTCCCGTCACGCCCAGAGGCTTCCGGTTCCGGCCGGGCTCCGGAAGTCTTCGGACAGCCTTGAGGACCGCTGCTTGTGGCCGGCGGGGTGGGCCAAGGGTTGAGGTGCTCTGTGGGTCGGGAAAAGGGCTAGCAGCCTCCCCTCGCAGCCCCCGTCAGCTGAGAGCCCGCGAGGTTTCAGCAGGAGGTCCGGGAAGACGAGGAATCTCGCGAGAAGGGAGATCTGGGCTCAGCCTGTGGCGGGGCTGTTGGGCGCCAGGGGTCGTGCGCTTCGGTGGGCTCTGTCGTTGTACATCCTCGGCCTTCAAGCTGCAGGCTCTGGTTTTCGTTTGTGCACCAGCGTCTGCCAGAGAAATGGTCGCTTCCCCCCTAGTCTAGACACGGTGAGGAACTCGGAGGCGAC
>NW_008345226.1:2601916-2607228 GCF_000622305.1 Nannospalax galili
GATTATGTTAAGATGTCTATTAAGAGATCTTGAGTAATTATATGTATTATTAGTAAAGAAAGCAGGGCTGGAGAGAAATTAAAACCTTGAAGCTAAATGATGAAGTCATTAGGGCTAGAGAAGATCCAAGGTCTCAACCCCAGAGTACTTAAAATACTTAGAAGTTGGAGAGATGTGGAAAAACTAGCAGAGCTGACTAAGTGGCTGCTAGAGAACACAAGTGCTGTCTTAACCCCAGTCATCTGAACTTCTTAAGGAACCTATTTACCGTTTTTTGGTCTCTAAAGGAGAACTCTGTGTTAGCAGGACAGTCAGTCTACTCATCACCATCCTCTTCTACCTTAAGGTATGCAAAGGGATAGGTTACATCATTCATTAAATTGATGTTGAGTGCTTAAAATACACAGTGAAAAACAACTCCTGACTTGGGGAACTTATATTCTATTGGAGATGTGAGACCAAATCTAAAAATGGGGATTATTTAGTAGACATAAATAGCCATACAATAAATGTTTGATTGGCCCAGGTTCCAAAACAAGAGGAATATTTGGTAGATATATACAACAAATATTTCATTGACCTGTGTTCCAAAAATTCAAGTAAGAATATCCAGTGGTAGAAAATAACAGGTTTAAGCATGTGATCATTAGGTATCATAAACCCATTATAGCTAAAACAATTCAAATACTGATATTCAACAGATTTCACCCTTTGTGCTGAGCCAAAAATGAAATTTGTATAATGTTACCCATTTTTCAGAATTGCTAACCTTTTATTACAAAACCAGAAAAGCTATAAAAAGAAAAAATTACTTCTTCCATCAAAATAATAGGCACATTCATTTTGATCATTGACGCCTGTTATGCTGGTCCCATAAGATCATAATTGAAGTGAAAATTTCCTATGACCTAGCTGCCATAATGTCATAACTCAACACACTACATGCCCACATCATATAAAAATATAGCATATACAATTGTTTTATGCATAATATTTTATAATCAATTATTACTGGCTCATGAATTTGTTATAACATACTTTTATAATTACCTTGCAGTGTGCTAGTACTTATAAAACAAAATTTACTGTAAAATAGAATGCAATGTTAAGCCAGAAGCAACTTTTGTCAAGTCTGTATATTGCGTTGAGGCCATGTCTAGTGATTGACCACAACATATGTTTATATAAGTAAACTCTATCATGTTTACACAATGATGAAATTATACAAAGACATTTCTTTTTCAATTATAAAGTATTAAAATTTAGTTACTATAAATGATTTGTCAAGTCATAAAATTCACTTTGTCACTTTCAAATAATTCCTGATTTTTCTTGTCACACATTTCAAAACATTTATGTCTGTGTTAAGAGTATAAGTCTTGGGGCTGGGGAGATATAGCTCAGTGCTTTGGCCGAGGGCCTGGGTTTGATGCCTAGCACCCACATGGTGACTAACACCTGTTTGTTACTTCAATTCTAGGGAAGTTCATTTTCATCTTCTGACCTCTGTGGACATCGGACTACACAGGTGCACTTAGACACATGAAGGCAATATATTCATACACATAAAATAAAAATAAATATTTCTTAAAGAGTACAAATCTTGATAATTCCAATAAATACTTTTTTCCCTTATTTTCACATCTAATTTCATATCCTACAGTCAAAATGCCTCTTTGATTTTTGTTTTATACAATTACTACACATAGTTTCTGGATTCAGCTTCCTAAGTAAAGATGAAAAATATACATGTAAGTTAGAGCACAGTAATCAATTTTAATAATAGCTACTATTTCTTGAAGGCATACCTACTTTGTAGAGAGCAGGGTCCTTAATATTTCTCATTAAAAATTTCTAGTTTCAGGAAATAAATTCTGTCAAATTTATGAAATAGGTAGATTCCTATTTCTTGAATTAAAGTGCAATGATATTCTAAGATAGTGGTGTCCAGAGTAAAGTATGGACAGTTTAGGGGATATGTCAGTACAGTCTACTGAGTTGTAGGACAGATATTAAATTTAAAAAATTCTATTTTGTGTGTATTGAGTTTTCTGTCTGCATGTATATAATTGTACCATGTGTGTGCAGTGCCTTTGGAGACTTGAATAGGGTGTCAGAACCTATGGAACTGGGGTTAAGGATGGTTGTGAGTCACCATGTGGGTGCTGGAAACTGAACCTGTCCTTTGGAAGAGCAGACAGTGCTCTTAACTGCTGAGTCATCTCTCCAGCCCCCCCCCCCAACTTTTAAATTTTTATCCTTATTCATTTTCTTAGCTATGCTTACATATAATTCATAAGTTAATGATGTTCATATGTTTTCAGGGTTTTATCAGCCTTTCCAGTGATTTAGGGCATATGTGATCAAATAAAATTTGTATTTATGTCCAAAAACTTTTTAACCTTGAGAGCTCATTTAGACAGGCATAATTCTTCATTTCAGTATTACTTGTAGTGTCTGGCTACTAAGTTTGCTGAATTACTTTATTGAATTAAAAACACTCTGTAAAAATTAATGTGAATAATTCACTGTGAAGTCTTAGAGATAATTGTTTATATTTAAAATATTATTTGCTGACCAATAATAACATGATTGTCCTTATTATGCATATTACTTAGCTCAGCTCATATTGGCATGCTAAATGTATATAAAGTCAAATACAGCACTAGAAGTAATGGGGAACTGTGGAAAGAATATACAGCTAACATAATTTCCTGAATGATTTATTAGTGACGAGACCTCTTAAGTTTAGTTAAAATCTTAAAATGGATTGTAGTAAGTTTATCCTTTAGAGTTACACTTATTTACTCATTCCATAGCTTGGTACAAAAGAGCTGATGAAATCTTACCTTCATTGAAACCACTAAGTATCATTTTTATATGAAATGAAACTTCATAACCAAAAGCTTAATCTGTTTCCTGACCTTAAAATGATGTGCCTTTTTAAGATCGGAATGAATAGCCAGTTTTCTTACATGGTGGAGCAGGTTGGAGATAGAGGGCACCTTTGCCACAGTAACAGTCTCCTGCTCCCTAGATGATTACTAGCTCTTCCTGTGTTATGCCTCACCGTTGTTCTTTTGTCACACTTATCTACCTGTAATGATGACATTTTTAATTGCTGAAGAAACTCCCCTTTTCAATAATGTGCTTAAGGGTAGTATATGTTCTATCCAGTGATTTCTACCTGCTTTTCTGAACAACATGCTTTTCTGAACAACAATTTATAAACATAGAGCTGTTTGTAAATACTTGAAACTGGCATTTTTTTTTTTCAGGTAAATCGTAACATATATATATCCATCGTATGTGTATTCCAAATAGTAAAAAGGAAATACTACACATATTATATAAATGTTGTGGTTTGAATGTGAAATCTCCCTCATAGGCTCATGTGCTTGACCACTTGGTTCCCAGCTGGTGGCACTGTTTAGAAAGGTTATGATTCTTAGGAGGTGAAGGAGGAGGAGGGTTCCTGGGTCCCTTCCTTGAGGTTTTATAGCCCAGCATCATTTCCTTCTCACATTCTCCTTTTTGACTGGATGCAATGTAACCAGCAGCCTCCTGATTTTGCTCCTGTACCTTGTCTGCCTTAATGGAATGTCTCTCCTGAAACTGTAAGCCAGAATAAACTCCTCTTTCATTGTTTCTGCTTAGGTGTTTTTCTACAACAAGAAAAGCAACCAATATAGTGGGTTTCCCTGTGTAACTCCAGAAGTAACTGACTAAATTTAAGTAGATTTAAAGATGAATTAGCCCAAACATGGTAGTACATGCCTATAATCCCAGTGCTCAGAAGTCTGACGCAGGAGCACTGTGAGATCAAGGCCACCTTGTCCTATAAGGTAAGATCCTGTCTTAAAATCATCTGACAAAATGCTAATTTTGCTGTAGGCAGGCATGTTTCTTATACTGGCTGATTTGTAACAAGGAAGCCATGAGTATACCTTTCAGTGCTTTTGCTTACTAGCTTGAGCTGCCAAGTAGTTGTAACAGTTGTCTTTGTAATATGGCAAAAGCTGAACTGGACAGATTTGAGGGTGGTGGAAACAAAAAAATATGTGATCAAAATTTTGATCACTTTTACAAGGGTTTTCCAACCATTATCAGCCCTGGAGTTTATTTGATGGGAAAAATAATATTTTGGCTATTCTTATCTAGGTAAGTTCATTTTTTGACCTTGCCAGCAAGTTAAATACTAAAGAGAAAACACAATAGATTAAAAACCATAATCAGTGTTTTTATTCACTCTCTAGACTGCTAATAGGTAATTCTTGTCTTTGAGTCAAGCCTTGTCAATCACCTTAGCCATTTTTGTCTTCCAAAAGCCCACTAGCATGGAATAGCGTTTCAGAATGCTGGAGTCATGGAGCTCCTATGCAGTGGGTTGAATTTGTCCTTCCCCCATGTGTTGATACGTAGTTCTTCAGTCTGATGGTATTAGGAAATAGAGCCTTTTAAAAATTTTTTAAAATTTATTTTATGTATATGAGTATAATGCCTGCATGTAGGTAGGTGCACTCATGACATGCAGTACCCACAGAGTTCAGAAGAGGGCATTGGATCCCCTGGATCTGGAATTACGAACAGTTGTTAGCTGCCATGTGGGTGCTGGGAATCGAACTCGGGTCCTCTGTAAGAGCAGTGAGTGAGCTTAACTGCTGAACCATCTTTCCAGCCACCAGGACATAGGGCCTTTAAGAAATAAATTTGTTTATGGGGTAGAGCTTTCTGGACCTTAGAGAACTCTCACCCTATTTCTACCACATGAAGATACAACAGGAAATCAGCAGGCTGCAGCCTAATCATCAAAACTGATTATGATGGCATCTTGATCCCAGACTTCTAGCCTCTAGATTGGAGAAATTTCTGTTGTTTGTTAAGGCAAGTAGTCTGTGGCTTTTCATTATAGTATTCTTACTGACAATGACAATTTACCATAATAAAACCGCCATGAATGTATATTGCTTTTTGTCCATCAGACATAATCAGATCTATAAGAGTTAACCTTTTTTAGTAAGGAACACCAATCTCAAAATGTCTGCAATGGCCCTAGAAAGTATTCAGTTTTGAGACATCATCCCCTTCCTTTCCTTTCCTTTCCTTTCCTTTCCTTCCTTCCCTTCCTTCCTTCCTTCCTTCCTTCCTTCCTTCCTTCCTTCCTTCCATCATGTTGCCTATAATAATTTTAGTCCTCAAACTTTTTCAGTCTGAACCTTTCCCAAGCACCTTATATTAATTCAAATTGAACCTGAATACAAAACCTCACCAAATTGGGTCTTCCCTGTCCATTGTTCAGTTACTCATAACAC